>NC_091838.1:41154041-41454041 GCF_037783145.1 Equus przewalskii | reverse complement strand
CTCCTTCACACACACATTCAAAGAAATCATCAAGTCTTAGCAGTTTTTAATTCCACTAGCTACAATGGCTGCAGAGCACCTGAAACTTGGCTATTTTATTTTAATTACTGTAAATTTAAATTTAAAAACTGATACTGGATTCACCTATTGAAAAAATGTTTAAGTCTGTTTGGAACAGCTTGGGAACGTGAATCCACTTTTTGAAGTGTAAATTTTATCTAATCTAAATATAGATCACGGGTTTCAGATGAAAGTTTAGCCTCCAAATTGAGATGTGTTAGAAGTGTAAAATAAACACCAAAATCCTAGAACAAAAATATCGCTAATAACGTTATATTGATTTCATGTTGAAACGATAATAATTTGGAATGTATTTGGTTAAACTACTTAAAAGAATACTTTCACCTGTTACTTTTTTATTTTTTTAATACAGTTCCCAGGAAACTTAAAATGACACGCATGTAGCTCGCATTACATCTCTATTGGACAGTTATGAACTAAAGAAAATTTCAGCATCTCTTCCCCAAAAACAGTTATAATATACAGGGATACTCTTCTTGATAAACAATTTTCCCAAGAAATTTTACATATAGGACAGATTAATTTTACATACGTTCAATAAGTCTACCAATGTTTTGTAATAGTTTTATAAGTATACTGACATACAGAAAATGAAGGATGAAATATCTTGGTTTAAAATTAGATCAATTGAGCTAGCAACAAAATTATACCTGTCCTGAAAATTAGAACATTTAGAAATTTGTCCTACATTGTCAAAGCCTATTTATATGTCCTTAACCATAACTGCAGTAACATTTAACTGAATGCATACACATCTCATCTGATGGCATTTTATCTGTCACCACAGCCCAGGGTAGCAGTTAGAAGAAGCCAGATGGACTTCGATCTCAATCCAGGTTTTGCCACATTTCCCTCCCTACCTGTTGAGCCCCTGAGCAAGTGCAGGAGGGGAGCATCACCAAACAAGCGGGGCTAACTGCAAGGAGTAAGCCACCCCAAGTACTTTGCAGGGCGCTCAATAACCAGATGCTTTTATCATTATTACGACAGGACTGCGTAAACCCTGATAACTGCAAACTCCTCTCTCGCAAAGATAAAAGAAGTGAACACAAATGGTTCCCATCAAGACCTCACAACCAGTAAAAGACAAACCTATAGCACATATGAAACAATTCATGGTACACAGAGTCACTGAAGTTAACATAAAGATATCACTGGACACATCCTACCAGGGAACATTTGATTCACTCCTGTAAAAAGACGACCACATTCAAAGCAGAGTAAAAGTCTTAGAGTTGAGAGAGACTTTTGTCTCTTTTAGTCATCTATACTTAAAATAAATCCCTTCTACAACACCCCAATCAAGCAGTCACCCAGGGTCAGCCTGAATAACTCCTTGTTCTCAGTTTCAAAACTGCTGGTTAAGTGACTTAAATTGTTATAGACAACTCAATTGTACTGAATTGACATACGAAAACTCACTTTCATGATGATGGCAGGTTTTGATTTTGAGAGACAATATATGCTCTTCATATTACATAAGGCTATAGAAAATAGCTCATTCTCTTCAAATCTGACACAGGAATATTCTACATCATGGAAACATATAAACATCCACACATAAACACATCTGAAAACTTCCACATTCATTATAAGAACAGAATTGTTCATTAAATTCAATGGAGAGTATTTTAACTGTACACCAATGTCCAAGGGCAGCTCACATGGAAACAGAAACACAAAATGAAGAACTCATCTGGATAAAAACACACGTATGATTTATTACTTCACTAACTTGAACTATCTAGACTGACCATACGAGGCAGAAAGAAAGTACCACCACAATCAAGATAATGAACACAACAATCACCCCCAAAGCTTTCTTCATGTCTTTTCTTCTCTCCTGATCATCCTCAAGCACACACTCACCTGCTTTCTATCACTATATATTAGTTAGGATTTTCCAGAAATATATACTCATGGAAACATACACTATGTACTCTCTTTTGTTTGGCCTCTTTCTCTCAGCATTATTTCGTGACAAATTCAAGTTGCTCCAGGTGTAAATATTTCATTTATTTTCACTGAGTAGTAAACTAGTATTCCATTATAGGACTGTAAGACAGTTTCTTTATCCATTCTTCCACTAAAGGGCATTTGAGTTGTTTTTATTTTGGGGTATTACAAATACAGCTGCTATGAATCTTCATGGGCAAGTCTCTGCTTAGACACACGTTTCCTCTTCTCTTGCATTAAGTATCTAGGAGTGGGATGGCTCAGTCATATGGCAGGTACATATTAATTTTGTAAGAAACTGCCAAATTGTTTTCCACTTTACATTCCTACCAGCTGTGTAAGAGAGTGCCTCTTGCACCAAATCATCACCAACACTTGCCGTGGGCAGTGCTTTAAACCTGTATTTCTCTAATGATGTGGAGGATCTTTTCATGTGCTTATTTGCCATACATTTATATTCTTCGGTGAAGTGCTTGTTCAAATCTTTGACCCTTTTGTAATTGGTTGCTTGTGTTCTAAATCGTGTTTTGAGAGTTCTTTATATATTACAAATACAAATCCTTTATAAGATTTGTGATTTACACATATTCTTCCCAGTCTGTGGTTTGTCTTTTCATTCTCTTGTCTTTTGAAGAGGAAAAGTTATTCATTTATAAAGTTTTCAACTTATCAATTTATAAATTTTCAAGTTATGAGTTTTTTCATTTATGAATCTGGCTTTTGATGTGATATCTAAGAAATCTTTGATAATCCATGGTCACAAAGATTTTTCTCCTAAATATTCTTCTACAATTTATAGTTTTAAGTTTTATATTTAGATTATGATCATTTTGAGTTAATTTTTGAATACAGTATGATATACGAATCAAAGTTTATGGATAGCTAATTGTCTAGCACTATATATTAAAAAGATTAAACTGCCTTTGCACCTTTGTCAAAAATCAATTGACGATGTAAGTATGGGTATGTTCTGTAATCTCTATTCCATTCCATCGATATATTTGTCTATCTTGATGCCAACTCCAGAATGACTTGTTACTATAGCTTTATAGTCACGAAGTCAGGGAGAATAAGTCCTCAAGTTTGTTCATCTTTCTCAAAGTCCTTTGAGTATTTCAGATCAATGCATTTCCATATGAATTTTAAAATCAGTTTGTCAGTTTCCTAAAAAAAAAAAGCCTGACAGGATTTGAAGTGATCAATGTGAAAGGAAATGAAATCTTAACAATATTGAGTCTTTGGATCCGTGAACATGGTATACACTCTGCTCTAGGTCTCTTTAATCTCTCTTAGCAGTATCTGGAAGTTTCCAGTGTGGAGGTTTTATACAAGCTTTGTTAGATTTATCTCTAACTATTGTATCTTGGTCGAAAACAATTGAGGCGTATAGGCATAGATCTATTCTGTTCCATGCGTCAATACAATACCGCCATGATTATTGCAGCTATATAATAAGACTCCAGGTTAGGTAGTATAAATCTCCCAGTTTTAATATAAAGAATCTAAGTGGTCAAACAATTTAAAGATTTTTTTTTCATTAAGAAATTCACAAATATATTCTGCAGTCTCCTTATTCCATTCAATCTAAGTGTTTGAAAGTGTGTTGATATCATAACTCACTGCTACCTTGTTTATTATAGCAGCCTTGGAAGACACCTTTAATTTATCCATTTTTGTGTGGATGTAGCAGAAATCTGGAGGAGGTAAAAGGGTGACATTAAGGACTTATTGTCTGAGTCAGCGGTATAAATTAAACGTCCTCTAAGCTCTTCAAAGTTAATTTTATTGGTTGAGAGGTTTAACATAAGCAGTTAGAAAACAGCAAATGTAGCTTATTTCATTTAAAATTTTATGGCACACATTTTAACTTAACACATTTTTATGTGACACAACTTAAACTTAAAAACAAGACTTTTAAAGAATAATGTCATTTATATTCTCTATAATTCTAATAATCTGATATTAAGCTAGCATTATGTTGCAATAAACTATAAGTTGTCATTTCATATTTGACTTAACAATGCAATAGATTAAATCGTGTAATATTAAAAATTTTTGAATTATACACAGGCTGACAGAGAAAAAATATGCTGCTACAAAAATATGCTACATAAAACACTATGCTATAACCACCACGTAAAGGAAAGCTCAAGCATGCCTATGCTCTTGATAGGGGAAGAATTCCATGTCAATATATACAAACTACAGTTTATTCAAATCTGTACACAATAGTCAATAATTAACAAAATAGTTTATAAAAGAATATTAACTTTGTTACATGTTCAACACCGTTGTTTGAATACGTTAATTGTCTTATTTTTAAACCCAGAAAGATAATTTCTTTAGGAAAATATACTTCAGAAATACAAAAGTGCGTTCTTGTTTGTTAGTCTCAACAGACAGCCAAAAAAATCCACTCAACTTCTAGGTTATAAAATTTGAAGGAAAATCTTACAAATTTTAAATAAGAATTTGAGTTTGCTAATATTTGCTAATGCTTGAAATGAGATAGGTACTGTATGAAGAGGTGTATACACTTGTTAAGGAAAAATTTTTGACGGACTGATCAAATTCATGTGGTGCATTGGGAAAAGTCCTTCTGAAAATCCTTTGTCTCTCTAAAGCCAGAGGATGACTAAATCTATGAGTAAGACAGTACCTACTAAGAACAATGCTGTCTTAAAGTCAATAGGGCTACTTGTATAATCCTACTCAAAAACGCAGAACAAAGGTGAAAATTCCTTTCCTCCTGTTTTTCCCTTACGTGACATACAAGTACATATTAGTTAAAATTGTGTTGCTCTCCATACTTTCCTTTATGAGCCATAATCGTGGCCAAAATAACCATTAAGGAATATTTTGCATCTTAGGTACCTCTGATGGAAAAGTAAAAGAAAGCCGGAAGAGGGATACAAGAATGGCTGTCGACATGGAGCAGTGCCCTTTGTGTGTCAACAATCCGTCAGACAGGCCGAATGCTTCCTATGGAGACTCACACTTCACATGCCTTTGGGCGGGCTGGTGGTTATTAAGCTGGCCAAGACTCTTCAACCACACGTGAGGATTTGCTCCTGTGCCCTTGAATCAAGGGTCTCTGACAGGTGATAAAAGTAAATCTTGGAATGGAAGATGTTTTGTGTCAGCCCCCAGACAGTCTGTATGGCAGTAGGGAATTATTTACGCCATTTGGAACACTTTTGATATCTATCCCTTTGCAAGCTGATTGTAATTTGCGTGGGCACTGTGGTAAAAAGGTAAACCATGTCAAAGAGGACTACATCAGAGAAATATAGATTTCAACTGCTCCATACAATTCTGGCCTTGAAAACAAAAAAGGTGTGTGTTGCTTAAATATTATAAATCCAGCATAAAGGCTAAGGGCCTAGACTGAGCTGCACTAAGCTGTTTGGTTGAAGCAAACAGTCTTAAGAACTGACTTCGGTATTAAAGAATCATGTTTGATTTGTGCCACAGAGGCAGATAAATGCCAAAAAGACTGATGCTTCTGTCTGTGAGATGTTGTCCCATATGGTATAAAGTTAATAGCAAAGTAATAAGGAGCCTCTGGACCTGACATAAAATATAAAGCTGTGCCTGCTCGATGCAAGCTTTGTGATCGATCACCTGTAAACGCCTGTGATCGCAGCATTACTGTCCCCACTGCGGTGCGAGAGGCAGTACTGCCAAGCTGGCGAAGACGCGCACAGGAGGGTCAGCTGGCCCCAGGGCCACGCCAGCGTGAGGCCAGTGAGCAACAAGGATATCTGAATGGTCAAAACCCCACATGAACACACTTCACTATACACATATTTCCAACTTCTCCAAGACAGCTGCCAAGGATGACTGCCATCCACTGGGCCCCTTTGGCCATCTCTTACATTGAATCCTTAAGTCACTGGATTAGGAAAATGTGATCACAGGTTGCTATTATGAACTTAAAATGGACTTTTATGTTTACAAAGTTAAATTTGTGTTTTCCACATTATGTTAAACATTGGAAATTTCTCCTTGAGTCAGTAATAACTCTTGCCCCATATGGAAATTTGAATCACACAAACTCAAGACCTCAAAGGAATGACTAGCATTAATTTTCACTGATGTTACAAATACTATAATGGGCATTAAAGCTACCTGTAGCTAACTGTTAAATATAATATATCAAGAATCAAAACATACATAAACAACATATTTCACATATCTTAATTTCATGCCATTTTGAGAGTAAACTGCCAAACTCAATCCTTCTCATAGAAAAGTCTGATGTTTAGTTACAAATTGTGTTACCACAGGATTTATCATGCAAACTAGGTCACTTCTGAGAGTAGAAAGTGATTCTATTAATAATTAGAAGAGACCATGCCATCACAACACTATGCCAGGCATGTATAATTTAGAATTATTAAAATAATTATTTATAAGATCTATTACACATACTGAGTAGGTAATCAATTTTAATAAATGTTTAAAACTTTTCAACCTGAAGAGTTTCTAACCAAAGTATATATTTTCTTTTGTCGAATCACCAAGAACACGTCATGAAAGAAAAATCCTCTCCAATGTTCACATCTATGTTGCTATCCATTTTTTTTTTTTTTAACTGAGGAAGATTCACCCTGAGCTAACATCTCTGCCAATCTTCCTCTGTTTTCCATGTGGGCCGCCCCCTCAGCATGGCTGCTGACAAGTGAGTGGTAAAGGTCCAAGCCCAAGGATTGAACCTAGGCCGCTGAAGCAGAGTGTGTCAAACTTACCCACCAGGCCATGGGGCCGGCCCCCGTTTGCTATCCATTCTTAACAGCAAAACTAATTGAAACAGCAATGACCTAAAACACAGCTACTCGCTCCAACTTGTAGGGGACTGCTGGCCAGACTTAGGAAGTCCGGTAGGCCGAGAGAGAGGGGAAGGCAGGGCTGTAGGTAAGCACCGGGCAGCTCACGAGAGAGGGAGTGCGGACGAAAGCAGGTGAGCGGAGACTGACCAAGAGGAATGGCGAGCCTGAGAGGGATATGGACTCGCCAGCTTCATCCATGACATCCAAGGCAGTCTTGCCCACGGAGAAAAGAACCTGAGGTACCTGAGCTTCGGAGGCCAAACTCTTTTCTTCCTCCTACTTAACGTGAATTTACAGAGGACACCTGATCCATAAAACATGCAGTAGGCCTACTTTTTTAAATATATAAAAATAGACGAATTAAAATCTTACGTTATTCAAACAGAATTTTCGGTAGACCCCCAAGTACACAGATTTTACAAAAACCAAAAAGACAAGCAATCAAGGGCCAAGCGCAGTTACTGGGGTGCCTCCTCGGACTTGCTTGTGCCCGGGCGACCCATACTGACCTGTGTGCTGCCGGCGGTGTTTGGTGAGGGCGTGCCGCGTCCCGCCAGCAAAGCCACAGAGGTCGCACAGGAACGACTTCTCGCCTGTTGCAACAATAAACAGATGAGGGACTGCGGAGGTCACAGATCATTAAAACATATCTATCAAGGCTTTCAGGGTTACTGATTCCTCCAATCAAATGTTTCCATGTAAATATGTCAAATGGGAATGAAATTACCACTGAGGTTTATTGACTGTGATAAAATCTGAAAAGCACCACTGAACATAATTACATACTTGTCAGACCCATAAAAATTAGCTTTATTATCAATGGAATGGTTTTGTACAACTTCATTTCTGGTAGATGTCTTCCAGATGGGGCTGCTTTATGCACTTGAACAGTTTTTATGCATATCCTGATTTTTTACAATTCCCATACATCTGGCCTTTCTGAGCTGAGTAAAGATTGCTTGGAATAGTTAATATACAGTATATATGATTCTGCTTAAATAAAACATATTGAATTTTCTAACAACTGAAGGATACTGAATTGGTTTTACCTGATTCTATCAGGGTCTTCTTTAATAACTTCTTACTTAATAATATGAATTAAGTGGTTTCCTTGAACATACTGAAGATCCCAAGTAACAATAAAATCTACTTACTTAGTACCAATAGCAATTCAATGCTGTTTATGTTTCTCAAACCTTTGTGGCATAAAAAATGAAGTCTAGGGATTGCTAAAGAAATTGTACAAAAACTCCTCTATTATTCGTCTGTAATGATACCCTGAACTGGAAACCTCTGCAACAATTAGAGACAGGTTTGGCAGACTTCGTATTTGTTAAAAGTGTGTAAATGCTCATTTTTTTAACCATTTTTACACAAGCCAACATTTTACCCAACAGTTTATAAACACAATCTATCTTTCTACTGTATCATATTTAGGTAATAAGTGCTGGCAAGCGAGGCAGTTTATCCCATAAAGCTCAAGTAGAAGGGCAAAAAGTAAAAGTGCTAACCTTGGAGAGACACAGAGAAATTAGAAAATACTTTTCCAGAAACAAAATAAATCATTTGTATCTATCTTTATCTACTTTACTCATTTAGATGTTTAATACAACAACAAATCTTTCAAGGGTTTTGCCCGAGTCAGCCTGCTTTGTTCTAAAACATTTCGGTATATCATGACAGAAATTTAGCTTCAGGTGTTTTGGAAATGGTAATTGCCTTTTTAAGGTTACAAAAAATAGCAAAACTAGGAAGGCAGAATAATGTCAGTAATCAAAGAGTGTATGCCGCTACTTAAGAGTGTTACCAGCTTTTCTAATTTAAACGAACATGTATTAATAGAGTTTTAAACAAATTATATTTAATCTTATTTCCCAATGGTATGTTAAAATGTTCATTATTATCATCGGTAAAATAAAGTTGAATTTAAATATTTTTCCTATCTTCACTTTTCTATTTTGGGGTTAAGTTTATTTCTTGGCATCATTATTTCAACATATAAAAAAGAATAGAGTAGATGGGCTGTGAAGAATAAAGTTTAATTATAATCACTCATTTAATTATTTAATCAATTTGAAATATAAATCTTTGTAACTAGCTGTATTATCAATTAAATAACACTGAAAGTAGACTTTTTTTAAATCCCAAAAGATAATTTGCTCGTTAATATTAACATACTACTCTATGTTGAGGCAAAATTGTTCTCTACAAATTATTCATCACCACAGTTTTGTGGGCATGAATCCCCTGTGCATGTGTATGAAGCACGTGTGTGCCAGCCCCCACACACGCACACGGTGTGCTCTTGGTGTGCCTGTGTGGTATGTGGCAGTGGGAAGTTGGTGTTGGGTCACGCAACCAACAAAATCTCTCATGAAGAAAGAGTATTCTTATTACTTTGGGTTCAAGACAGTTATGATTATTTTCTCGCATTTACAAACTTCTTTGCAACCTACATCTTTGTTGTAAAATAAAAACATTAACAAAGGGAAAAATTCTCATGAGATTTATCTTCTTTACAGGTGTATAAGCTGCATGAATACATTAAGTTTTCTTCCCTTTCCTATTTTAAGATAAGTATAGTCACAAAGACAAAATTACTAATTTTCCATGTGATTTGGTTCTAGAGACACTGGCGACCTTGATTTTTGAGGTGTAGGATTTTATTTAGGGTGCTAGTCTGCAATGTATTCTATGGCACATTTACCCTGGTGGTTTGATTTGTTTTTCATTCTGAAGTCAATTTTCCCTTGCTTTTTTTTTTTGAGGGGTTGGGGGGTTAGGGTTGGATAGTAGGCACCGAGTACTTTTCAAGAAAAAAATTTTTTAAGAAAAAACTAAATGTAATATTTCACTCAATATAAAGGGAGTTCATTTAACATGCCCTATTTATATGATAGCAGAGATATAATAGGAGACTATTCTTAACAACCTGAATTAGTTTCAAGTATGCCATTTTGCATTCAAATGTAGAAAGACACGGAAACCAATCCTTTATTTTCTATTAGAAAACAACCACTGTCCCCTATCTCTCATTATGGTGCAGACTACAAGACCTAACAACAAAAATCCATATTATTGATCCAGCCAAGTCTCCACAATTATTCTTTAGAAGGAAACGCCGACGATAAATTACATCTGCACTGGCTTTTCATCTGCTGTTCTATATAAGTGATCTCTCAGGGCAGGCTGGAGACCTTAAATCGTCAACGCCCTTGTCAGGGAAGCTAAGGAGGCCTGGGCTTCCCACAAACTGCTTCAGAAGAACTTTTAACCTATAATTTCTAACAATAATATAGAATTCTTGGCAATCAGAAGAACATTTGAGAATGTTGATTAAAATTTATTTTTTTCCTTGAAACAAAATACTTTCTGAGAGGCGTAAAGAGAAAGAAGACCACAAAAATACCCAACAGCTCACGGTAATCTAGCTATCGAGAGAGAGTACTCAACTACACACTTGTAAGGAGTTTAGGGGCCCACTGTCCTTAGATAATGAAAAACATCATAAACACTGAATGTAACAACAGGGTATGGAGGGGATACATCTTTAAGAAGGTCCAAACTGAGAGCTCTCAGTGCCATGCCCAGCACAGACGCATTCTGAATGCCGCTTTTACTGGTAACCGGTTTAACTTCCATACAGTCCTTTAAATGTTCTGAAGCAAAATGTATGTGAATTTGTACTTCTTAAATACATAATTATCTAAAAAATTTATAGTAGCTAAGTCCAGATTAGTCTCTTTGTATTAATTATCAAAAAGTCTTGGATCTGACAGTATTCTGTTCTTAAGAGAAATATTAATTTGATTAAAAAGTTTTTAAATGGCACATAAAACCAAAATTCAATAATGTTCAAAAATATTAAAGCACTGACTGTATATCTGTAGCAAAATACAAGACTAGTTTTCTATGAAAATGTACTGTCCCCAATTGCTCTTCTATCAAGATTTCATCTAAAAAGATGAAGTTAAACACTTATGCATATATGTACAAACACACAACATAAATAAGCTTCTAAATATGAAACTTATTTTGGTTGAAACACATGCATGCACACACATGCACATCCACCCACATGCGAGTATGCATACACACACACACTAAAATGTCATTTTAAAATTACCCTAAGCGTCATTGAAAACAATGAAATGATACCATATCTTTTAATATTTAATTACCACAATCTAAAAACAAACTCTTCAAACAGGAAATCGTTTCTATTGACCATTGTTGAGATAACTAATGCACATGTTCCCACAGCCCACCCAGCCGCCCAGGACACAGACATCACGGGGCACACCTGTGTGCGTCCTGTAGTGGTCTTTCATGACGGAGGCTGTAAGGAATGAGTAACGGCACGTGGGCCAGTTACACTTAAATGGCTTTTCTCCCGTGTGGAGTTTCATGTGGTTGTTCAGGCCCACTTCTCTGTGAAACTTCTATCACATAAGCGGCATGTAAATTTCCTGCATGAAGGAGAGAGAAAACGATGTAAATATTAGCCACACAGTCCACCCGAGGCCCCAGACAGAAGCCTGTTTTAACCCTGAAGTGTGGTGAGTGCACAGACTTTGTGAGGAGTACTGCAGGCCTGGTCTGTCATGTCTGTATAACCAGGCATTGATTTTTCTGTCGAGGCCTGGCACTTCAGCCATTTATTCTCTGCTTTGCGGTTGGGCCCAACGGGTTTGAAAAATTCTGTTACAGTCCAGTCACCCCTGAGGCAAATGTGAGAATAGATGTCACCTGTACAGGCCTACACCACTTATCCAGGGCATGGGCTGTCAGACAAAGGCTAAATGAAAAGCTATCCATACTAAACTACTCAGACAACCCCCTGCTCTCTGCCAGGCAGAGGCGGCTGGTGCTGCGGGCTGCAGCCAGAGCCCCGCCTCGCCTGGAGCAGCACCGCCCCTGCAGTGCACCCAACTGCCCACCGCAGTGCTCCCTCCAGGGGAAAAGGAAAACTCTAGAGCCGCTTCCTGAACAAGGTGTCCTTCCGTGTCACCATACATACATAAGAAGTTTCTTTTGATAAGAATAAAAACAAGATTATAATTATAACTTTGAATAAAACAAGCCCTTCCGAAAAACAAACCGCAATTATTTCCTGTATGAAAAAAAACTCTGAAAATAACAAATCAGTAAGTACTCACACTAGAAAATATCTCAGCCACACAGTTCAAAAAGATCTTTTAATACCTTTACTAATCAAGGCACTAGGAACCATAAACTGAAAACTTTAATACTGCCCCTGGCTGATCTTCTGTCCCTTTGCACTTGCACTCATGAAATCATCATGGAAATTTACTTTTTATTTTTAGTACAATTTACTTTAAAGCAATCCTTTTGACTAATAAAGTAGTGTCCAGCTAATTAATTCAGGATAATGAACAGTCAAATAAAAAGCAAATTAAAACCCAATATTCAAAATTAAAACATTTTAATGTTGATAAGTACTATGGCACAAAAGAGAGAGAATATGGCAGTTCGATCTATCATAAATTGGGCTATACTTTTAGCAAGTGAAGGCAATTTAAAAAACAGGATTACAATATTTGTTTTTTAAATTATAATACAAATAAAAAGATATAAAGAGTATATTCTTTCCATAAAGGCTTTAACTATGATTTTACAAATTTCCTTAGCCCCCATAAGGGTAGGAAAAAAACCCCAACTCCAAATAATTAACTTCCTCATTTTGAGGCAAATGTGAATTACTTTAACTAATCATCAGAGTTTCACAAATTCTTATGAATCTAATTACCTTTCACAAAAATCTCTCTTCATTTGTTATAGTTATATTTTTATAACATCAGATCTTAAATGCAACAGAACTAAAAATTGCTAAATATTTAAGAAATGTCATATAAAATCTCAAGTGCTTCATTAATATTAAAACTGACAATTAATATATCTATAGAATGTATGTGTAGAGACACCATATTTACACCCATTAACAAAGACCGACTCTGAAATTACTACATAGTTTGATCATTGCTTACTGGTACTAGAGAATGACAAATGTAACTAAATACTTCGAAATGCACTGTAAAAAAAAATATCATGTCCGTATATCTCTTTGACGGGTCTTCATGCATTTAACATTTCAAAACCATGACAGGGATCTTATTTCCAAGATAAATTCCCCTATCTACTTATTTCTTCATGTATTTATTGGAGATCTAACCTTCTCCTACAAGAAATAAATAAGGAGGTTAAGTAGATGCTATCTTTTAACAAATAGTTTCTCCAGACTGTATTACAACTTTATGAATGACAAAATAAATCCCTCATTTTTAAATCTACCATGATGTACATTTAACAAAATTACATCTATGAAACCTCAATATATGTACTCTATTATTCATACGTAATAAAAATGTTAAACTGGAGCTTAGTGCCTGTCATGAAACGACAAAAGCCAGATAACAAAGAACTAAGGCCACTGCTTGACTTTCAGAAAACCTCACATGTTTTACAATTGGCTTCGTGAAAATAAGTTCACGTACTGGTACTTTGAAAAGAACCTGAGACGTTACCAATGCAAAGTCCTTATAAAGATTTAGACCTGCTCATCAGTGGGGTGTTTCCTGGAACTACACAAATTCCAAGTCTCAAATATCGTAAAATGTTTGCCTTTATGAACAAGTCAGTAAGGAGGACATCCACCCAAGGGAGCCAGCTCTCCCTGGGGCCTTCAGGAAGCCCATCCAGGGGCATCTCCAGGACAGAACCTGAGCTAAAATGTGTAGTTCTGCTCTGCCCTATGGACCCAAGAAGGAAAGGTATCTGTGTGTTCTGAATGTACTTTAGAGAAACCTGAACACCCACTACACGAAAAACACTGTTCTAGACAATGGACACAAAGGAAAAAGAGTCAGATGTGGCTCTCAAGAAAATCACTGGCTACTAAAGGAGAAAAATCACTCACAAAAATAACCTCAATGCCAGAAAAGAAAGTGTAAAACGTCACCATAAGTTTAAAAGAAGAGGCAATGAATGGGGCGGGGCAGATTACAGAAGGCTTCCCCGAGGTGGCTTTAACTTCGACATTAAGGCAGGTGGCAAATGGAGACGCAGAGGAGCAGGGAGGCCTGGGTGAGAGCAGGTGCATGGACAGAGTGCCGAGGTGGGGGCGCAGGCCTGGACGGCCCACACGACTGTGACTCTAGTGCCTGCCACCCCCTCATCTGGGGATGGCCACCCAGCTTCCCAGGGGCAAGGGGACGCCCTGGGACCTACAAGAGGCTGGATTAAACATTATAAATGCTTTTCTATCCCCACATGGTGGTCTTCCATGAGAAACTTCTTGCTTAACTGAATTTAAGACATTAAAAAGAGGTCTGTTTGGCAAAAACTTGCTAGTCACCTTTTTTATTGTGAAGTGAATTTTATAGGAGGTCAGTTGAAGGATGTACAAAGATGAGTAAGTGACAATCATGTAAAGATTACAACCTGAAAGGGTAAACACAACAACACACAGTAAGTACGATGGTGTTTGGCTCACCTCATATCTTTAAGGCCCATAAAAGTGTCTGGCACACAGTAATGTTGTATAAATAATTCTGGACCGACGGGATGAACTGAGCTGGTGACTAAGAGTTTCAGTCCTTCCCTCATCTCACCAGACTCCGAGTCAGAACGCGAGATCTGCATGTGACAGCAGCAGGGGTCATTCAGGCGGCCTAGGGCTCCCGATTCTCCTCCTCTGTGGTCTTCTCTCTTTCCTCAGCATTTGTGTTTATTTTACAAAGTGTGAACATCTCAAACATACAGAAAATGACAGAGTCGCCTAGCTACCACCACGATTTAAGTTCCCAGATGATAATATCCATGTTTTCCAAATTTGTTGCAGATTCTTTCTTTGATATTCTAAATATCTTCAATAAATTTTTAAAATTTTAAACATTTATACATTTTTAAAACACAATATGAGAGGCCATAGCAGAGGCATAACAAATGTGCTAAGGAGAAGGCCACCTCTGAGGGGAGAGCAGGTGGGCCTCAATGCCATTTTCAGCTCTTGCATAATCTAGCTACTTTACAATGTTTAATAAAAAGTTCAAAAGGCCAAATAGTGCAATCAGACTTGTCATGAAAAAAGACAGTTTGTCACCTTCCCTTTCCTCAGCCTTCAGTAGATGTTTCCACCAGATATAAAGTGATCTTATAAGGTTTCAAAAGGGAAAAAAAATGACAAGCAAAAGAAATCAGAATGATACTAGACTTCTCAACAGCAAGGTGGGAATTAGAAGACAATGTAGCAATGATTTGAACATTTTGAGGGGAATGATTTTAAATGTAGACTGTTACACATAACACCTCAGCAGTTCCTACCAAGAGATATTGTCACTGTGAAGTTCCTGGGTTCCAGGGATTGAGATGCCTATCATGCTAAAACTTTTTGGGGTAAAGACCTTTTTCAAGGAGCTGACTGTGATATAAAAGTCAGTTCAGGGAACAGCCCAGTGGCATAGTGGTTAAGTTCGTGTGCACAGACTGGGAGAAAATATATATTTGATAAATGACTTATATTCAGAACACATAAAGAAATCCCAAAATTCAGTAATTAAACAACCCAATTAAAAAATTGGGCAGGGGCTGGCTCCATGGCCGAGTGGTTAAGTTTGCGCACTCCGCTGCGGCGGCCCAGGGTTCAGATCCTGGGTGCGGACGTGGCACCGCTTGTCAGGCCACGTTGAGGCGGCGTCCCTCATCCCACAACTAGAAGGACCTGCAACTAAGATATACAACTATGTACAGGGGAGGTTGGGGAGATAAAACACACTGGAAACGTCCAGATACTGCTAAGAGAGATTAAAGAGACCTAGAGCAGAGTGTATACCATGTTCATGGATCCAAAGACTCAATATTGTTAAGATTTCATTTCCTTTCACATTGATCACTTCAAATCCTGTCAGGCTTTTTTTTTTTTTAAGAAACTGATTTTAAAATTCACATGGAAATGCATTGATCTGAAATACTCAAAGAACTTTGAGAAAGATGAACAAACTTGAGGACTTATTCTCCCTGACTTCGTGACTATAAAGCTATAGTAACAAGTCATTCTGGTGTTGGCATCAAGATAGACAAATATATCGATGGAATGGAATAGAGATTACAGAACATACCCATACTTACATGGTCAATTGATTTTTGACAAAGGTGCAAAGGCAGTTTAATCTTTTTAATATATAGTGCTAGACAATTAGCTATCCATAAACTTTGATTCGTATATCATACTGTATTCAAAAATTAACTCAAAATGATCATAATCTAAATATAAAACTTAAAACTATAAATTGTAGAAGAATATTTAGGAGAAAAATCTTTGTGACCATGGATTATCAAAGATTTCTTAGATATCACATCAAAAGCCAGATTCATAAATGAAAAAACTCATAACTTGAAAAATTATAAATTGATAAGTTGAAAACTTTATAAATGAATAACTTTTCCTCTTCAAAAGACAAGAGAATGAAAAGACAAACCACAGACTGGGAAGAATATGTGTAAATCACAAATCTTATAAAGGATTTGTATTTGTAATATATAAAGAACTCTCAAAACACGATTTAGAACACAAGCAACCAATTACAAAAGGGTCAAAGATTTGAACAAGCACTTCACCGAAGAATATAAATGTATGGCAAATAAGCACATGAAAAGATCCTCCACATCATTAGAGAAATACAGGTTTAAAGCACTGCCCACAGCAAGTGTTGGTGATGATTTGGTGCAAGAGGCACTCTCATACACAGCTGGTAGGAATGGAAAATGGAAAACAATTTGGCAGTTTCTTACAAAATTAATATGTAGCTGCCATATGACTGAGCCATCCCACTCCTAGATACTTAATGCAAGAGAAGAGGAAACGTGTGTCTAAGCAGAGACTTGCCCATGAAGATTCATAGCAGCTGGATTAGACTTACTATTTCTTCAGGCTTATTTCATATTTGTCAGTAATATTTACAAGTGTTTTGTAGATATTAACTTTCTGATATACCAAAGTATATCAGTATACCAAATCAGTTTTTTTTCACTTCTGTCAATTTGTTGAGTCTCTGGTAGGTGCCAGGCACTGGGATAGGCCCTGGTGAAATCTGTAACTCATTAAGTGAGTTTCCATTTAATTATCTTGATTCCTGTGATGGCAAATGGATCACAAACTCTAGAAAAAAATCAAGCCATTGTCAGTCAGTAATTACAAAATAAATGGAATACATAAGAATTTTCACCTAAATACGTCTAAGAATGTGAATTTGCTTTACAGTAAATATCAAACTTTGGGTTCTATAAAAATTGCAAGTTCACAAAGTCGTGTATGTTTTGTGAAAATTAATGAACTACTGAGTACTTGAGTCCTTTGTCCATGTATTTTTGCTGCTTGATTACATTTACTCATATTTGATGTTGATGGCCAAAAACATCTTATGACGTCTGCCTGTGGAGCCATTAATTTCTCTGGATCGCCGTGCGGGTTGGCTGGTTGTTCTTCTGTCCCTTCCCCCCTCCATCCCTCCATCTTTCTCTTCCTTCCTTCCTTCATTCCAGTAAGAGAAATCGTGAAAAATGTCCACTTTTTATTACCCAGTTGTCTATAAATGTTTTCCTTGACTTTAAAGAATTCATTTCCACTGTTTACTCACAATATAAATTGCCCAGAATACCTTAAATATCACTTGCTTTGTTTTGTCTTTTTCCTTTTGAATCTCCTCTCATTTATTGTTCCCTGTTTTTGTTAATGCAGTGGTCAGCTTCAAATTAGCTGGTTTTATTTATAGAAAGCATCTGCCTTGTATAGCAGAGGGATGGCCGTGCCACCCCTCCTGAGAAAGTAGCCATTGGTTGATGTTTCAGTGTAGTTTGAATTTGGAAATCCCGTCATAAATGTGTTTTGCTGAAATTGATATAATCTGTGAGAGCATAGGTGCTCCTCGTCTGCGCTGTTTCTTGCCTTCAGACCTGTCTGAGGACTGTTGATGACCGTCTTCTCTGAGGCTTATCGAGGCCGTGTACGTTTCTTTTCACTCTTGTTTAGACACCTTCACCTTTTTTGATTGATCTCAATTTTTCAATTAGTTATTTTAAAGTTGTTGGGCATGTGCCTGCAGTTAAAGCTATGATAGATAACTATGGACCTACAAAGGAAATCTGAAAAGAAAAATTGGATATATAAAAGATTTCAAATTGTTCTGTTTCTCTGTTGTTGCTTATTTTTTGTCTTTTTGAAAAAATTTTATCTGAGCAACAAGATATGTTATTAATGGACCCTGAGTAGAACAAGTTATTTGTTATAGTAACTTTTGACCTGTTTAATAAGTACTCAAGCTGTGTAGTGGAGTTTTTATTGTACTCTGCAGTGTACGGTTATGAAGTGTGGGACATAATAAAATAAAAGCAATAATGTTGATATTTCTGAGGGATCCATCAGAGCTGACCTGAAGCAACATATTTCATCTGGTTTGTCTGGGTATGAAAGTTTGAAAGTTATAGCTGAAATTACTAGAGACAGTATTGTGTTTCTGACTTCTGATTGTTTACCGTTGTAAGGAAACTCACCCTTTGTGATCCCCAAACTATTTCTATGACAGTTCATTAGTGTTGCTGTCAAGAAACAAAGGAAAAGACAAAATACGTTTAGTATTAGGCAGTAAGACCTTTTAAGCTAAATGTTAGTATTTAATGTGTAAGAGTGTAAAAGTGAACGTGGAGACGTTCTGATAGGAAGAGGAAAATTCAGATCATTTTTGAAGTTATTGGTAGGGTTTTATGTGTGTGTAATGTTCAGGTCTATGCTTCATAAAACCGTTAACTCGAGATGGGCTTTTGTAGGAAGGCAGAAAGATGATTAAGGAGGAAGAAACTCTTTTCATTAGAAGAGTGTAGGATAGGTCAAACAGACCACCGTCCTGAGAATAAGAACTGTTTAATATTGGAGAAGATTGCCGTTGGAATCGAAAAGAAAGTTTACCTGTAAAAGATGAATTGCTACTTTGAAATATAATTTATGTGTTTGCTTGTCTCTCTTTCTTATCAGATTCTACATACCTCGAGGAAGGAGGCCTGTGTACTATTTATCTTTGTGTTTCCAGAACACAGGATAGGAGCTGGCCCACAGTGAATGTTCAGGAGACATTTGTTTAATTACTGTATTAATAGTGGGGATACTTGAACTTTTTTGCTTGCAACATCTCCCAAATAGTGTGAGTCCAAAGCAAACAATTAAGAAACAATGGTTTCCTAACAATGGAGTTAAGATATTGAGTGCTGCCTTTAAAATGCTGTCTAATTTTTTTTTTGTTAAAGGGAAAGTCGTCTGTCTCGATCTGTCAGACCACCTTGAATGTTTTCATTTGTAGAAACCTCATGCTTGTCTTTTTTGTGAAGTATGTAATTATTAAATGAACTTTCACCCGGTGTAACTTGTAACTGAGCTTCTAGAAAGCTGCGGAATTTTGATACTGCTTCTGTTATTATTACTATTATTATTGTTGTTGCTTAGCAGACCAAAATATGGAATCACCCATTTTCAGCAAGTTTATAGCATCCATACAGACACAATTTGGTCATGATTATTTTTTGACTACCATTTTTCTTGCTGCCAAAGTAAGTTTTAAGCTGTGTTTTGAGACTCATCAATGTTCATTAGTGTGTTGATTCTGTAAATTTTGTTTTGGATATTGTGATGGGGATAGGGAAGAGGTTAATTAGTGATGGATAACTTTTTAGCCCAGTGCTGTGGTTTTATGTGACTAGATAAGTCATTGGTGTTTCGTTTCATTGATGGAATGATACAAAAATATTCATTAAAAAAACATGGCAACTGTAAAAATAGTAATACATAAATGTTTTGTGTGATCATGCTTCCCATTTCATTTTATAAGTAAAATTGCTAGCTTTAAAGAAACCACACACATAGGTATGTTAAAATAATTCACACTTCACTATATGCCTTAGAAGCAGTCATCAGAAGTGGTTTTAAAGTTCTCTTTTTCCTAGCCATTGTGTCCACCACATTTTATATGGCCCAGAATCAGGCAGTGAGGAAACCTGATTGGACCTCCAGGAAGTGCTCTGATGTTAATCAGCCTAGTGTGCAAGACAGAAAAGCTGATAGTCCGAAATTGCACTTTAAACTGAGACAGACTGTCAGTCTTTAGGAATGGTGGGGAATGGCCTATTTATGTAATCAGATACTAACCCTGGGAGGAAGCTGTCAGGCACATTCTTGTTGTGTAAGCAGCAGGCAAACTGTGCTTTATCTGACAGACAGTGTGTAAATCTGTCCATGCAAAAACCCAAATGTTTAGTTTGCTCCTAGTCACTGTAATAATCTGCTTATTTTCGTCTTCTAGAGCAATGACATCACTTAGCAGAATGTGCTGCAGACATAAGGCCCAGATAAGGCTGCGTTAGTGTCAGTCATTCATTCCTTGATTGGCAAGGAGATAAATAGGAATTTACTAGAGGTTTGCTTTCAGCTAAAATAATAGACAGCGTGTTCTGGACAGGAATAACTTTATTTAGCTTGGTTATTTTACATCTCAAGAAAATGGATAGAATATATCATGTCTAAGTATAGTTTCTAGGAATAAGTAGCCTACCATATCACTAACTGTTGAATAGTTATGTCCAAAAGGAGTCTTTGATTTGTTAAGATGTCTTTACTTGCTCTATATATGTATTTATTTCATTGACTTTTGTATGTGTTATATTCAACACTTTCATTTTTCATTTTTAAAATACCTTGTATTATTTCATTATTTGCTTACTGTGAATAGTACTGACTTCGTGAACATGGATATTTAACTATGACTCTGTAGATTAAATCCTATTCTTGATGAGAAATTAAAGTTTTTTATCTGAATTTATGACTTTAAAGTGAAAGATGGTCAAAGATGAATTCAGCGTTTTCATTTATTTGTTCAGTGAGAATAAGGAACTTTTCCATGATTGAAAGGGCTGTATTATGTCAAATATTAATTGTGAGTAGTGTTTTCTTTGATATTCACTCATTGGATAAGCAGTATAATTTTAGGAATTTTCTTTAAAATTTCTGTAAAATTATTTGGGTTGTTTAAATTTTCATTCTAATCTTCAATTTGATTTTACCAAATAAATGATTCCTTTGCTAATCGTAAATAATGATTGGAAACAGCATTGATTATTTTAAACAAAGGGGAACTCCTGATACCGGATCATAGTATTTTATGGTCAGTAACTTTATAGGACACATCTTTGAGCTCTCACCAGGGAGAGCCAGCTGCAGGTCAGATGGAGCTGAGTGAAGCACATGCAGTTGTGGGGCCACCAGGTAGTACAGGTGGCCAGATATGTCTGAGGGTGGCCAAAGGTTTTTCTGAGAAGTTTTACAACAGTGATAGGAGAGCAATAAAAAATATACAAGAGCATACGTATCTGACACACTGATATCCACCTTGTGGAATAAGTGCCTAATTGCATTTCTGCTCTGTGTTATGTAAAGTTCTAGTCATCTTTATTTTGATTGCCAAAGGCAAAGTACATTTATATAGCACTTTTTAAAAATTATTTCCTACTTTAGCACATGATAGTAACGTCACATAATTAGTCAGATTTTAATTGGCTTTATTAGCTGTCAAAGTCAAACTGCCCAGATTTTCAAATCAATTTATAGAAACTTATATCCTAAGATTTCATAATTGAATTCTAAAATTTTACCTCTTTTCCTCTGTTACCAACTCTGTCCACCATGTTAATCCCTGGTCAGATCTATATAAGTTCAGGTAAAAGTTAAAATTCAATCAGAGCACTTGTTTACTTGATAGCAATTAAAATGTGCTAATATTTTCAGCTTTGTTGTTCCCCAGAGGAAATTTTCCTAATTATCTTTCCCATGGGCTCTTTTTCTACGTCCTTTTCTTCCAGCTCTCCCACTTCAAATGACTCTATGTATATTCTTTGGCACTTTATTGCATATTATTTTTGAAGAATAGTAGATGCCAGGAATCAATATCAACTTATTTATTGTGAAAAATGTTAGTGATATTTGGAGATTTACAACACAGATCTCTGGATGTTCCACGTGGTGGTTTGTGGAAATGAGGACAAGTATCTCTTCGTCTTCCAGCATCTTTTCTTTAGTTCTTAGCTCTTAAGCGAGTTTTTGTAAATATCATCATGTAAATTCCAGTGGAATGCTTCATCCATATCTTCTGGTTTTTAGGAGTCTCCTTCTATTTATCTTTTATTGTTATGTTTTTATATCCTAGTCTCAGTTGTGAATTTTCTTTTTCTTTTTTCCTTCTTCTTCTCCCCAAAGCCCCCCAGTACTTAGTTGCATCCTCTAGTTGTGAGTGCCTCCAGCTGTGCTTTGTGGGACGCCGCCCCAGCGTGGCCTGATGAGTGGTGCCATGTCTGCATCCAGGATCCGAACCGGCAAAACCCTGGGCTGCCAAAGTGGAGCGTGCAAACTTAAGCACTCAGCCACGGGGCCAGCCCCCAAGAATTTTCAATTCAATAATTGTTTGAGCACCTGCTGCCTGTAAGGTTAGAGCAGCTGATTTTAGGCTGTTGGTTACAGCATGCATTCTTTGCTCTTTTGCTGTTATTAGTTTCTTACCTTCCCATACCTGTACTTCTGACTTTATATTATTGTACTGCTATGCGTGGCAGCATAATTTATTGAAGAGTTACTTTCTGTTGTTTTGTTTTACTTACTTAGACAAATTAAAGAATAGAGATACTCAAGCCTCTGTTTCCTGGAGGTTGCATCTCTTTGTTCCAGGGGAGAATTAACTAGCACTTGAATTGCACGTGGACCCCACGGATAGAAAGACAGGGACTTGAAATATGATGGAGATAGGTTTCTCACCAACCCTGATGGTGTTTTGATCCCATCCAGATCTATTTGATTGACTCTTTTCCTCAGAACCCTTCTTTCCCATACCAGAGAGGGACAGCCTTTGGTAGCATCACTTCAGGAGTTTAGGACTTTGGGTACACGTTATTCCTAGGACTGGACTCAGTGGAAATTTAGTTGAAATTAGAATATAGGGTCTTATTGTTGGGATGCGTTTTGGAGGTATTTTATTCCAACTCCCATGCACCTGACATATGTAGAAATTCAGGCTGAAAGAACAACCAAGGTACTAACATCACAGCTAAGTGGGTGTCAAGGTCTGTTTCAGTTCTGTGGCATACCTCCTCCAAGCAGGCTTGTTTGTGGTTTTAAATGTGGCATTGGGAATGTCATTTATCAGAATATTTGTCACCATATTTTGAGTCTTTGATAAAATTTAGTTATTGATTTATTTAGTTATTGATAACTAAATTTTATCACATAGTAGGTACCCAAAAAAGAGTTGTCCAATTAATGAATTAATTGAATGTTGTAGAGAGAGAAAATTTACAGAATTAAGTTTACTTTTATTTTATTATTATGTGACTAATAGTATGATTATGAAATTTTATAAATATTTCTCAATACATCATTTTCCTGCCCTCACTGGTACTACTGTGAAAGATAGCAAGACATTGAAAATAATGTCAATGTCCCTGAATTGTTTAGAATCTTTTAGGGAATGTATGCATATGAAAGTACAAAATAATTCAAAAATCAACATGCATGAGATGGTATGGAGTTGACTTGGGAGGACAATTAAGCTACAGTAGGATCAGGACTCTTATGTAATGTAGAGAATTAAAATGAAATATAAAACAAGGATAGGTCTGTAGTGAGAGCTGGTCTGACATTTTCCAATTCTGGTAAAATCTTTTCATTGTTGAACATCTCAAATCATCTCTTCTAAAATTGTGATTTTGTGGTTACTCAAGGCAAACAGAAGATTCTTTAATTGTAGTGAACAGTGTCTGTGATTAGCTGTCGGCTCTATGACATTCACAGTACAGGCTTATAAAATCATTGAGCACTGATGTCTGAGCTATCTGAATACAGATATGGTGAGGTTTTGACCTCAAAAATTGAAAGGCCAAAAAATGTCTTTCTTTTTAAATTTCTGATTTTATACTGCCTCAATAAATATTTCAACTCTTGTTTATCTCTGTAGTACTCTGATTATATCAACTATATAATATTGTGTAAGTGTGGCACAGGAAAGAAAGCCAAGAGTGGATGGAAATTGATTCCTTTAAATTTTATTTGAAAATTTATTTTGGCTAAACTTCTTTTTTTGCATTAAGCTTTTAAAGTTGTTTGCTTATACGTATATATTTTTAAAAATGACATGTATGCTTGTAAATATTTTTACTCCAGCAGTATATAAAGTGTTGAGTGGAAATTTGCTTTTCTGAAATTGACGCCCTTCCTCTTCATCCAGGCTTCCCCAGCCAACTCCCACTTCCCGCCCGCGATAACAGCAGTTCACAGCTTGGTGTGAATCCGTCCCAACTGTTTTCTATTTATTTGTTGATTCATACATGTGTATGTGTGGGGCATGTGTATTTTTTTGATAGGTGGAATAATAAAATAACACAATAAAAGAAACTTAATTCTGTAAGTTTTCTCTCTTTACAATATTCAATTAATTCATTAATTGGACAGCTCTTTACTGGGTACCTACTATGTGCCAAGCACTGTGTTGGGCCCTGGGGATGTAGCAGAAGATGAAGCAGGCAAGCATTCTGCTGTCATGAGCTTATATTCTAATGTGGGGACATAGTCAACAAACAAAATTTAAAAAAAAAGTCAAATATATGTGAATGTTAAAGTAGTGATGATATAGTAAAATAAAAGAGGCGAGACCCATAAGGAGTGCTGGGGTGGTGTATTTTAGTTCTCTATGGGTGGCGAGAGAAAGCCTCAGAGAGGTGACGGGTGAGTCAAGACCTGACTGAGGAGAAGGGCTGAGCCCCGTGAGTATCTCAGGCAGAGAAAAAAGTCCTGCAAGTGTCCTGAGGTAGGAGTGTGCGGGGTGTGGTTGTGGGCCACAGAGAAGCCAGTGTGCCTGGAGTGAAATGCAAGATGGGAAGGAGGAGGTGATGGGAGCTCAGGCCACATGAGGCTCTGGAGGACTCTGCAAGGACTTTGTTTTCTTCTGTGCGAGATTAGAGGGTTTTGAACAGTGGCCTGGCATGGTCTGACTTATGTTTCAATAGAATCACTGTCTGCGCAGTGCAGAGAATAGGCTGAACGGTGGGAAGGTAAAGAGTGGTTACCGCAAAGGCAGGGATCTGTGCTGGAGGGTCTTGTACTAATCCTGCCGTGAAAGGATGGGGCCTCGGACCCTGGTTGTAGCAACAGAAGTAGATGAAAGTATCCAGGCTCTGAATTTTTCTGAAAAGTACAGCCCACAGGACTTACTAATGGATTGGATGAGCTAAGGAATAATGGATGGTGCCAAGATTTTGGCCTGAATAATGGGAAGCATGATGTCATGTTGTTAACTAGATGGGCAAAACCATTGTCAGAGCAGGTTCCATTGGGAGAGATTGGGAGCCAGGTTTAGATGTGTTACATTTGAGAAACCTGTTAGCCATCCTGGTGGAGACATTGAGTGGGTAGCTGAATACAGACTAGACCCCAGAAAACCCATGTGAGCAGCATATATAAATTTGGAATTCGTCAGAGTATGGGTCACCAAAGGAGTGAGTGTAGGTCAAAAAGAAGAGATTTAAGGACTGACCCCTCCATCCAGGCTTTGGGAAGGTGAGGAGGAACCAGCATAGGTGACCACTGAGAATCACGACTGTCGTGTCCTCGAGTCAAGGAGCACAGTGTGCCTCAAGGAGGGGTTCGAGGTCAGCTGCTAATGTGTCTTAGGCTGCCTTGCGTAGGTCAAGTCTCACTCTGTGCTGTAGTCTGACATTTACTGAGGACACAGGTGTGCCTGGCTTGGCAGTACGTGCCTGAGTTCCGGGCAAACAGGCTGTCCCCAGTCCCTGCCTGCAGGCGTGCTGTGCTCCTCTTGCAGCACCCTTTCTGGTACCTTTGCTCGAATGCTGCTGTCCTGCTGTCCTCTTGAGTCTTTCCGGGGCAGCTGGTCCCACCTGACACTCACTGAGACCTCACCCTCATGAGACTTGGTCAAAAGCTTGCACGTTACTACCTTAGGTGAAATAATCTCTTGGACTTTAATTCATTTCCATGTGTTTTAGTCTGAAAAATCTTTAATAAAAAGATAGCAGAGGTATAAAGAGTTGAGCGGTTTTGTTTTCTTTCTATCGTAAAGTCTACACTAGCAAGCTCTTTGACTTTTATCTTTATTCTTTTCCAGCCCATAATTGAAAAGTCTTTGTTGTTAAACTCATTTTGATAGCTTCAGTTAATTCTGCATTTTAGCTTCCCTAATACTGTACTTATGCCAACTATAAATAGATTTTATCACCTACATCCTTCCAGTTGTTTTTTCTTATGTACTTAATTATATTAGAAAGAAATTTAGTTTAATATTTTAAATGCTGGAAGGTATATAATAAGTGATAATGTTATTCCACATAATCTTTTGTTTGAGATGTTGAAGTTTTGAAAAATTAGTATAAATGACCTATGTGCAGTGTTTATAGGTGCCTATCTGAATTTATCTTTTCAAAATAACTTAGAATATATGAGTAGATGAAACCTACAAATCTGTTTTGTGAAAAGAATTCATAGCTGCACGCATCCAATTTTTTAAATAAATAATGCTCTTTTGTATTGAAAGGAAGCTAAATTAATTGCTTTGCCCTGCATTTAAGAGATTTTTTCCATCCAGGTATACCTCAAATATGTATGTATTCTCCTAGCTTTACTCTTTGTTTCATTGCAGGTTCCTTCACCCCCACTGCACAGCAGATCTGTGCGGGGAAATGGTGAAGAGCCTACTCCTGTTTTATTAACTACTTACTCAATTGGATCACAAACTTTAAAACCCTTAAAAATTTGTTTTTTATGTTAATCTAATTTTAGCACTTTCCCTTGAACGTGTGATTTAGAAAGGAACAAATCAAATCTCTTACTGCATGATCTTTCTATAAATCCGAATGTCAGAATATATTATGACTTAAAGCAAGCTGTGATCCATATTATATTCTACAGGATCCATGTTGAATCCGTCTTCTGCACCACCTCATGTCTTGGTGATGCTCCGGTGCACAAATGCCCCGAGATATTTACTCTGGAAGTGTGCTGTAACTGCTGCTCTTCGGACTGAGGTCTCAGAAAGGGTCAATTTTGTACTGAACTCTGAGATTACTGGGCAATACATCTCAACCCTTCTAGCTAATCTTACCTTGAGCTCAAATGGTTCCCTAGATCATCCTGACATGCTAGAAGGCCGAGATGATGACAAAGGCCAAGACAATGAAATACCTAAGTTTGGAAAGGCCGCCTTTCCTAGTTCCAGCAAATCACACTGTCACCATCAGGTTTGACAGTACTTTCTACATCTGGCAAATATATGCAAATGTCTAGAAACTCTATTTCCCCTAATAGATACATTAGGACCTACAGGATAAATTGAAAACATACCATATTTGCTAGTATACAAGATGCATGGGTCTGTGGAACAGTATTACAAGAATATTGTTTAGGAAAAAATATATGATTTTTTAGGACATACTTTGAAGGTGAATTTAAGCTTGTTTAATAGAAATATTATTTTATTCATTTCAATATACTGTATATTGAGTCCTGTATGAAGTCACATTTTGCATTTAACAGGGTTTATGATAAAGAAGCAAGTCCAAAAACCCTGCTGTCATTTTGTTTGAGTGGTGCAATCATGGCCTATGTCATGTTGCCTGGGCAGCTTGGTGTCTTAATATTATACTGGCCAGATTGAAATTCTGTGGCTTGCTGCAACCAGTATGTATAACCAGTAGATGGCACTGTTTCCCTGAGTTGGTCCCAAATTACTAAGTTGGGTCCTAGAGGAGTTTGTAGGCATGCTATTTTTGTTTTGGAAGGAAGGACTCAACATGGCTTGGTACAAAGGGGTATTATTTTCTCTTACTTTGTATAATACAGGTTTTTTGGTTTAGGCTAGTTTCCTGTGGCACTCGTCTATAGCTGGCCTGTGCTTTGCTTTGAGCCATTACAAACTTCCATCTCTAAGATACTTTGTTGTCCACAAAATCAATACCAATTCAGAATACAGCTTTCATGATTAAAAAAAACTGTGAACCCTGGGCCACCGAGAAGCGGAATGTACGCACTTAACTGCTGCACCACTGGGCCAGTTCGGATCCCGGTGGGCATGGCACTGCTTGGCAAAAGCCATGCTGTGGTAGGCGTCCCACATATAAAGTAGAGGAAGATGGGCATGGATGTTAGCTCAGGGCCAGTCTTCCTCAGCAAAAAGAGGCAGATTGGCAGTAGTTAGCTCAGGGCTAATCTTCCTCAAAAAAAAAAAAAAATTAAAAAAAAACTGTGAAAAAGATCCTTATTGACACAAAGTGGTTTGTTGGAGTATGTTACACTTACTTGAAAACCTGAAGTGCTAAATGTAAATTAATCTTTACAAATCTTTTTTATGTCTTCTATTGTGTCTTTCATCTCTAATATTTCTGATTGGTTCTTTATAGTTTCAATCTCTTTTGTGAAGTGGCTCCTGAACTCATTGAATTGTTTCTCTACATTCTCTTACCTTGTTGAGTTTTTTGATGATGGCTATTTTGGATCCATTGTTGTTTAGCTTACGTATTTCTGTGTCCTCAGGACTGAGTTCTGGGTGCTTGTTGTTTTCTCTCTGGTCTGGAGATTTGATGTAGTGTCTGATGTTGGAAAGTCAGCTCTTTCTCATTCTGATATTATTCGGTTGCGGTTACAGCCTATTGCCACTGGGTGGGGGTCGAGAGCCACATAGTCTGAGTCCTTCAGTGGAGATGGCGTGGTGCTGCGTGGATCGGGGCAGGGGCGCTTTCTCCTGCGTGCAGTCTGGGGTTTCCAGATCAGCTCTCACTATCTGGTCTCCTGGGGTCTTGGCTTGATGAGGTTACTGCATGCAAAAGTCTTCACCTCCTTGGAGGGCTTCCCTCTAGGCTGCAAGGGCACTAGGGAGGCCTGGGTGATCTTGCAATGAGTGACCCCTCCCCTGCTCCTTCCCTCAGGGATCCTCCCGGGGCAGCAACTGCAGTCTCTAGGAGAGAGAACCAAGTTCTCTCTTACCCCGTTCCAGCTCCTCCGAGGGGGACTCCAGCCTCTCCGCCCTCTGTTGTGTGGCTGCGTGTCTCTCCAAGGTTTTTGTGTTGTTAGGAAATCTTCTGTTGGAATATGATTGTCCCTTTTTGTTGTATGTTGGAGGGGAGAGAGTCCTGGGCAAGTGCACTCTGCCATCATGCTGATGTCACTCTATAAAATCTTTTTTAGATTTAGAGAAAAATTTGGAATTTTGGAGGCAGTTTGAGAGGCAAGGGTGAGGAGAGAGAAAAATGAAAATATGGAGGGATGCTGGGACTGGATTAAATAAGAGGAACTTCCAGTGGTGGGAACCAGGGAGAGTATTTGGATTATAATTGTTCTCCAATATTTATAATATTTATTAAAAAACTATAAATCTCTTGAGTAAGATGATAATGAAAATCCAACAAACAGATCAAAACAAACAATTCCTTTATTTTTATTTTTTGAAGAAATATCAGCAAAATACTGAAGACATTTTTTTGAGTAGTTTAAAATATGTATAACATCACAGGTAGGTGTGGAAGCCCATGTCAACACCTTACCCTCATCTTTGTTGTTATCTTTATTTTTTTCTTGATAGAAATATTTGGTACACATGGATGTTTATACTGCCACAGAACAATAGAAATGGTATTTTACAATTGATACAGTTGACTTGATTGCACCATTCATTCTGCTCTGATTGATGGTCCAACTCACAAGATACAAAAGGCTGCATCCAGCTTCAAGTTACTTGTCTTTAAGAAAGCATACAGGACAGGCAACAGGAAGCATGTATTGCAAAAGCAGAGAAAAATTTCATGACTCCAAGCAAGGCTTCCAAAAAGGCTTGGGATACATGTGGTCATGTGAGATAAGATTGAGTGAGTGTGGACAACCTCAGTTACTGGAAGCCATCAGCTCTAGGGTTCCTTCAGCTTTTTTTTCCTTGCTAAGGTTGGGAAATAAAACAAAGAGTAAATATGGAGGCTACAATATCCCTTTCATTCTTTTTTCTATGCTTTTTTTTTTTGGTGAGGAAGATTGGCCCTGAGTGAACATCCTTTGCCAATCTTCCTCCTCTTTTTTTTTCTTTTCTCCCCAAAGCCCCAGTACATAGTTACATATCCTAGTTGTAAATCATTCTAGTTCTTCTATATGGGATGCCACCACAGCATAGCTTGACAAGTGGTGCTAGGTCTGTGCCCAGGATCAGGTCCTGGGAACCCCAGTCCACCAAAGTGGAGCACGCGAACTTAACCACCATGCCACCAGGATGGCCCTCCCTTTCATTCTTGACACAGCTTAGTTGGTAGAGTTGGCTTGAGGTCTATTGCCCAGTGGGGCTTAATACTGAACTCTCTCCTGCCCACGAGGAAATGCTGCCCTGGGTGAGCTTTATGATGTGGAGGCACAAAGGAGAGCTTGTGCTTTCTATATGCAGACTTGAGGCTCTTTCCCAGGAGGAAGGAGGTGGAGATATTTCCATTTTTTGTTTACATTTTTTTAAATTCAGGTAAAATTCACATAACATAAAATTAATCATTTTAAAGTGAACATTAGTATATTCATTTAGTGTATGTATATGTAGTCATGTAGTATATAGTATAGGCATTTAGTATATTCACAATGTTGCTTAGCCATCAACACTATCTTATTCTAGATCATTTTTGTCACCCAAAAAAGAAACCCCATGCCTGTAAATATCACTCCCAGTGCTGGGGTAGACTGTTACCATCCTGATCTCTTTCATCTTCTGCTCTAAATCGATGGCAAGGGAAGGAGGCTGACTGAGCATCTGGGGTCCTGTAGAGGTCATTCCTCAGGACTGCGGGAGGAGGGTAGGAGTGATGTGCTGAGCAAGGCTTCTAGTCTGACTCGACTCTGGTCCCTCATCCCTCCTCCTGGTTGTCAACAAACAGAGATTCAGTGGCTTCTAGTGCAGGCCTGTTTTAACTTCCCATTTCTATTAGTCAGAGTTCTCCAGAGAAACAGAGCCAACAGGGATCAGTCGGTCAGTCACTTGTTGGTTGTTAGTCTATCTATCTATCTATCGAGAAATTTATTTATTTCAAGGAATTGGCTCACATGATTGTGGGGGCTGGCAAGTCTGAAATCTGTAAGCAAGCCAGAAGCTGAAAAAGAAGGTAGAATTTCTGTGTTGCAATTTTTGAGGCAGAATTCCTTCTTCTTTAGGGACACCTCAGTTTTTTCCTTAAGGCCATCAGTCTACCCACATTATGGAGGGTAATCTTCTTTACTTAAAGTCACCTGATTGTATGTAAATGTTAATCATATCTAAAAAATACCTTCACAGTAACCTCTAGACTAGTGTTTGACTAGACACCTGGAAACCATAGCCTAGCCAAGTTGACACAAAATTAACCATCACACCATCCCTTCTTAATTTATTTATTTTTAGTTAATAGCACCTCTGTAGTATTCACTGTGTGCCAAGGATTTTTCTAAGTGCTTTATAAATATTAACTCATTTAATGTATTTATACTTATTAATGAGGATCCATATATGTGTACATGAATATAAATCTTAGTGTAGGAATAAAAATCACGAGTTGTTAGGTTGGTTTCACAAATCAATGTTTACCTACCTTTTATACACGCTTCATCTCAATTGCTTCACTCTTTCTTTTGGATTTATTGTCCTTTTCCTGAGTTGCACCCTTCTTGCCTCCCCCTCCTCTCATTGCCCGTCCCTACCCCTCCGCCCCCCATTTCCTGGATTCTCTGCTGCCACTCTGTGGCTGTGATTGTCAGAGAATCCAAAATAAGAGACTTAAATGAGGCAGAAATTTTTTTTTCTCAGGTAAAAGTCTGGGTTTATAGTCCAGGCTGGTGTAATTTCAGTCATCAGGGACCAAGGCTCACAGCGTGCTGCTGCTCCTCTCTTTTTACTGTGCAGCTTCCACCTTGTAGTCCAGACTGGCTCTAGCAATCGTATCTGCATGTCAGCTGACAGAAAGGAGGAGGACAAGCCCTTCTCTTAAGGGCCCGTTCTGGAAATTGCACACCCCTCTTTCACTTGCATCCCATTGGCCAGAACCAGTCACATACCAAGGTGAAGATATTCTGGACTAATGTTCCAGTCAGGTAAGTCACGCCTTCTGCTGAGGGCTATGGTGAATAAAGGAGCAAAGGGAGGCCAGGAGTAACATCACTTTCGCTTTCTTCTCTGGAAGGGTTGAGAAGAAGCACATCCTCCTAGTAATGGGGAGTCAGCACAATCTTAATGAGCATCAACAGATGTGGAGCCTTTCACTAGATAATGGGATGATGGGGAGTGTAGTAACCAGTAAGCTTTGAAAAAATAGCTTATAAGAGAGCTTTGTAAAGAAGGCTGATGTACATATAGGCTAAGATTCTTTTTAGGCATTGTTGAATTTATTTTCAAATTTTGGATGGAGTATGATTATATGACTGCTATTTAATCTGTCATAGTGAGAGCAGCAGTAATGCTAATAGCCTACGGCTTATATCAGCACTTGGAAATGTTAAGACACTAATGACTATTTTCTGCTTTTAGCAATGACCATCACAATAGGGTGTTACATTAACCTTTATCCTCTGAATCCTGTTCATATTTTAAAATTCAGTCACTGGCAAAACAGGCACTGTCAGCTTTATTGTATGAAACCAGTTGCTCTCATCTTTCTCCCTGGATTCATTCAGACCCACTACCATAGGAGGAAGCCGTCAAGGAGAAGCCTTGTGTTCTCTTCATGAGGCCTCATTAAACATGATCAGGGTGGAAATGTAGCCATATTTTCCTCCAGGGTTGGCTTTGGAAATCAGTTTCTGATTCAGGAGCCAGCAAAAAAGGTAGCATTGAGATTGCTGTGGGTGACATTTTTTTCTTTCTTCCTGACCTTTATGCTCTCTTCTGCTTCGAGAGGAAGCTGAGTTAAGACAGCTCCCGGGTACACTAGGGTCCAAAGGCTGTGAGGAGAGGCCCGTGGCTCTGGCATCCCGGCTGGAACAAGGAACTTTGTTCATTCTACAGAGCAGCCACTGTTATACTCACTCTCATAGTTAATGATAAATTCCTGGAGACGAGATTAGGGAAATTAAGAAGAATGGGCAAGTGTAAGAAAGCAAGAGGGAGGTGATTGGCCTGGAGCCAAAGTCCTTGTTCAGATCCCAGTCCTCAGGCTAATTTAGAAAACCAGGCTGTGGATTACTCTCAGCCTCTGGATCAATCCTGTGGTGCCTAGGTGTGTCTGTGGAAGCACCTGTGACAATGCCCAGGGTAATGGAGATGTGTACCAAATACCGGGGCATCCATTTTTAATCATTTGATAATTTTGCTCTTACCACCAAAGGAAAAAAACTACTAACTTTTTCCTCCAAACCTCATTCTTCTCTCACTGAGAGAGTATAAGTCAAAGTCCTCACAATGGCCTACAGGCCAACAAGATCTGGCCCCATTATCCTTATGACCTCATCTCCCCCTCACTAACTACCCTCCATTTCTACTGTCCCCCTTGCTGTTCTTTAAATGCCAGGCATGCTCCTGTCCTGGTACCCTGGGGCCTGGCATATAGTGGGTAGATTCTCAGCAACTGGTTGGGAACTTGAATTGAAGGAAGGCGTGGCCAGTAGTGTCTAACATTTTCTATGGAAACAAGGAAGAATGTGGCATTGGATGAGTACCGAGACTTTCTTTGTAGTGAAAGCACTGAAAAAATGGCTTTTGTGGTCAGTTATTTATTGTCATATTGGCGCTGGAGACAAAATTTATAGATGTGGTCATACCCTTGACAGGTAATTAGGAAAGAACTACGTGCATGAGAGTGTTCGCCAGATGTCAAAGAGCATTGATGTCCATTTTTTTCCGTACGCTAGGACCCAGTATTAACCGTGGAGAACTAGAGCCTTAAAAAACACAATGAGCAATAAAGAAGGCTCTGGCACCCATGTACTGAGGTGGGTTTGAGATAATAGCCAGAGTTTCCTGCCACTTGCTAACGATCCATGAACCTTGATAAGACTCTCTAGTCTAATAAAGTTAGTTTGAGGAGCAAACCCTGTAAATTCCCTCCCTAGTCCTGGAATTCCCTCCCTACTCACTTCCAGTATTTAGTTCCCTTGAAATAAGTTAACGTCCAAAATGTGGAAAAGCCTTTGGAGATCCTTGGTTAGAAAGCATTGGCAGTTGTAGGAATAATTAACGTATAATTTAACATTTGACAAGACAGCAAATCCAGAGTAATTACTGTTCAAATAGAAAGGGAGATATAATGAGAATCTAATTATAGGATAATGTTTTAAAAATACCTCTGTGAGACTTATCATTGATGCACAGATACTACACTCATTCTTTCTGCAAAATGTAGACCTTCTTTGGCACTTTTGGTCTGCCCCAACTCCTGAATCCATGACTCTTCAGCAGCAAGGCTAGATGGGAATTCTCATTGTCCTGCCTTGTGCTGCATGGAAGCTCCTCAGTGAGATATCTAAGGAATCAGTCCCAACCACTGTCAAGCAAGGAGTCTCTATGGCTTTGATTTCTGTCGTGGCCTGGACTAGGAGTCATTTCCACTAATTGCACTGGGGCCAACCCTCATGTTTACGCTCCACCGTGAATATATTTAATGGTGTCACTTGACAGAAACAAATAATGGACAGCTGCTTTATTTCTCTGAAGCTCCGCAAAAGAAGGAAATATCAGAGCTTAGAGAGAAATCACATGTACTTGCTTCTTCTGAGAGATATTGCCATGGAAACACTGCTCTGTCATCCATTGGGAAGAAAGCTGTTATCAGGTGTTAGAGGGATGTCCAGTGAACCTAATGGTTTGTATAATTCTGGGCTTATCAAGGACTTCACTTTTTAAAAATGTTGCTGTTAGCACTTTTGTGCCTATCCCAAGGAAACTAGAGCCTTAATATTAGTTGGACAAATACAAAGTCAGCATCATTGCCATGTGACAGTCAGAGCTCTGGCTTGGGAGTTGGCAATCTGGAGGCTCTAGGCAGAACTCTCGCAGGGATTTGGCTTCTGAGCGTATGGAAGGCACTTAATTTTTGTACTTTCTGGTAATAATAATAATGAATCATTTATTGATTGCTTACTATGTGCCAGACATTTTGTTAAATACTTTATATTCATTATTCCATTTATTCCTCTCGATGATCCTAAGATGTTATTACCCCCATTTTACAGGCGAGGAAACTTAGCCCTAGAAAAGTCAAATACCTCCCGCGAGCACGGTGCCAGTTAGCGGGAGAAGCCGGACGGAAGCTCAGGTCACGTGGCTTCAGAACTCACTTGCGTGCACCAGCCTTTAACTTACAAGCTAAATGAAACTTTAAGGAATGTCTTGTAGTAGTCACCAGGTGTGGCGGCCTGTGGGCCTCTAGCTTTTATTGTTCTCAAGTTAAGACGCATTTACCAGAAAAGTGATGTCAAAGAGCAAGAATTTGGGGGTTCATGAAGAGAAATGGAAGTAGGAATAGAAGACAAGGACAAAGATTAGGCCTATTTCTAAAAGAAAACAAAGGTCATGCATAGTAGATTTTTGAAGAGTAATTGTTACTGACGATACCCATGGAAGAGATTTGTTATTTTACCTAATTATTTATCCTGATTAAAGAATTTGGTGGTCAAGAAATATCTGTAGATGAGTTAGAAACAAAACAAAAAACAAGGGGGAAAGTATCATTTTGTGAGAATGACCTGCTGGTGGCAGCAACAGATCACAACAAATGTCCCTCGTCGCATTAGGAATTCCAGCCGTGTCTTAAAGCACAGAGCTTCCTGTTTTTGTAAGATTTCAAATCACAGGCTTCTGTTATGATAGCTATAAAAATTGGTGAATCGGTCTAGCTATCAATATGACTGACAGGATTATTTTCTGGAACATTTTATATTACCAGAATTTTACTCATTTTTTCCCCATGGAGTGTGGGGGTAGAAGGGGGTGGGTATTAAGTGAAAAATGAGCAAACGTTTTAAAAACTGATGGAATAGACTGTTGAAATCAGTAACCCCTTAGTTATTAACTTCTCCTTCTGTTGGGAGATGAATATGGTTTAACAAACTGACTTTTGCACAGAATGAAAGATTTGTTGTTTTATTGAGAATGTTTTGAGAGACTTCCAGTAATGATTTTTCAGTTCTCTTTCATAAACATTATTAAAGGATTCTTTGACTGTCAAGTGGCTTTGAAAATGTGGAAGCATTAGTGTTTATTCCATAAGTAGTGGAAGATAAATGGATGTTTTGGTTGTTCTATTTATACCTGGGGAAGTGCCTGTAAAGAGAAATTGAGCATTTGTGCAGTGTCTGAGTTTGATGAAGCCCAGCCTCAGGTAACCAGTAGGAACTATCTCACTCCCGTCAGTGTCCTTGGAGGCCCAGGCACAGAAAGTTCACCTGGTCAGACAGTGATGCTTTGGCCTGGATGTTGCTTTCTCTGGGTGACTTAGCCCTGTCAACCTCCTTACCTCTGAGCCTGGTTTCTGATTCTAAAGTGCTGCTGAGGAAGAGGAGCTAGAAGAGCTCCTTTCCTTGGTACTGTGTCAGCAGACCGCATCCAGGCTCCTATGGAAGGAACACATCCTGAGGCTTGGAGGATTCAGATCCCATGAGGTGGATCTTGATGGAGCCCTTTAACAGGAGAAATATGATCGACCTGGACGGCCACGTTGAGCCTTTAATCATTCCTATACCCTGAAATGCTGATGGCACCAAGCAAGTATGCAATACATGTGAATTAAATGAAGAAATGATGAGTAAGACAAATAATATAATGCAAGAGGACTCCATTCATTTCTTCAGGAGGGAGCTCGATGTTTTATCTCATTCATTTATTCATTCATTTGCCAGACATTGAGAGCTTATGATATTCTAGGTTTTTTATTAAACACCTTATTTTAATTTCTGCAGGTATGCCATCCTTAGTTTTGGTGTGAGGAATGAGTCAGGAATCTAAGTTTTAGAAAATAGTTGACCAGTTGTAACAACAACACTTAAATTCTTTCCCTGTTGATGTGGTATGTCGCCCCTATCCTATAGGTTTATTTCTGGACTTTGTATGTTTTCTATTGATTTGTCTGCTCTTGAACTTAGACATGGTATTTTAATTACTATGGGTTTACAAGATTAATTAATATTTGGTAGATCAAATTTCCCTTTTGTACCCTTCTTTTTCAATATTTCATTGGTTATTCTATATCAATTATTTTTCTGGATGAGTCTTAAAATTATTTTGTCAATTGATTTTGGGGAAAAAATGATATATCTTTAGTATTAGTCCAGGGATATGAGATATTCTCTAGATAGTCATGTCCTCTTTTATGTTCCTAGGAAATGTTGTGTTGTTTTCTTTCCTTCTTTTTTTTTTTTTGAGGAAGATTGGCCTTGAGCCAACATCTGTTGCCAATCTTCCTCGTTTCATTTTTTTCTCCCCAAAGCCCCAGCACATAGTTGTGTATCCTAGTTGTACGTCATTCTGGTTCTTCTATGTGGATGCTGCCACAGCATGGCTTGATGAGTGGTGTGCAGGTCTGTGCCCAGGATCCAAACCAGCAAACCCTGGGCCACCAAAGTGGAGCACTTGAACCCCACCACTTGGCCGCCAGACCAGCCCCTGTTGTTTTCTTTATGTGGAAGAAAACACTAAACGTTACTGCCTCCCTTAATTAGTTCACATGTCTACTCAGTCATCACCTCCTCAGAGTGACCTTCCTAACCTTGCTGTTTAAACAACATCGGCCCCACTCCTATAACTTTTTATTTTTCTTTATAGCACTTACTATCTAACATTAAATATTTGTTTTATATTTATATGGTCTGTCTCCTTCCATAGAATATAAGCTTTGTGTGGATGGAGACATGGATGTCCTATTCACTGAGGTTATCTCTAGCCTATGACAGTGCCCAGTACATTCTATATGAATATTTGTTGGATGAATTGTACCCACCACCTATCTCTTTCAAATCTTAGTATTTTGCCATATTTATTACAGATTTTTTAAAAGAAAAAAATACAGATACAGTTGAAGCCTGCCCTGTATCTATCCCCAATCCTATTCTCCGTCTTCTCTGAGTTAAAATTTGAAGTTTAACATTTTTATATGTTCATATACTTTTACTTTGTATTTATGTAACATAAACACTATATAGAGCTATTTTCTGTTATTTTTAAATTTCATGGTGAATGTATACATAAGAATAAGTAGGGGCTGGCCCCGTGGCTGAGTGGTTGAGTTTGTGAGCTTTGCTTTGGTGGCCCAGGGTTTTACCCGTTCGGATCCTGGGCGCAGACATGGCACCGGCTCATCAAACCATGCTGAGGCGGCGTCCCGCATGCCACAACTGAAGGACCCACAACTAAAAACACACAACTATCTGCCAGGGGGCTTTGGTGAGAAAAAGGAAAAATAAAATCCTTAAAAAAAAAAGAATAAGCAAATGTATGTGTGTGTGTGTATATATGTGAGTGTGTGTGTACATATATGTTTGCAAATTATCTTTTTTCATTCAACGTTATACTTTAGGGATTTATCCATGCTGACATATGTATCTCTAGTTCTTTCATTTTCACATTAGGTTAATAAAGCACAATTTATTTATTTTTTTCTTGTATTGGTGAACGTTTAAGTTGTTTCCAATTCTTCTGCCATTATGAACATTGCTGCTCTGTAAATATTAGGACCTGTTGGAAGTGGATTAGCGGCACGCCGTCGTCTTTGTTTGATGTCACCAAGTTTCTCTGTAGAGTCGGTGCACCCAGCCAGGTGCGAGAGCGCTTGTTGCTTCCCATCCTTGCCAACACTTAGCACTGACAGACTGCCTTAGTCTGTCCAGACTGCCGTAACAAAGTGCAATAGATGGAGTGGCTTATAAACAACAGAAAGTTATTTCTCACAGTTCTAGAGGCTGGATGCCTGAGATCAGGGTGCCAGCACGATCTGTTTCTAGTCAGGGCCCTATTTGCAGTTGCAGACTACTGACTTCTCATTGTGCCCCCACACAGTGGAGAGCAGAGAACTCTCTGGGGTCTCTTCCATAAGAGCACTCATCTCATTCATGTGGGCTCCACCCTCATGACCTAATCACCTCCCAAAGACCCCACCTCCTAATATGGGGGTTAGGATTTCAACAGGTCACTTTTGGGGATATAAACATTCAGTCCATAGCACAGACTTTGAAATTTCCAGTCTAATAGATGTTAACTGAAATCTTGTTTTATTCTTGAATTTTCCTGATTACCAATCAGGATAGGTGCATTTTCACATGTTTAATAGGACATTTGGATTTTCTCTTCTGTTCATTGCCTGTTCATTTATCTTGTCCATTTCCTTGTTGTTTTCCTTTCTCTCTATATCTTTCTGATATGTAAGATTTTAAATATTTAGGGTGATTTAATGAATACTAATATTCAATATTTATTTAATAACATTTAATATTAGCATTTTTCTCTCGCTCTGAGTGGTTCTGGGGATTCTCCCTCTCTGTGTCACCTCTACACGTGGCCTCTCACAGCGGCCATGTTTCTTACAAGGTGGGTCAGGTCTCCCAAGAGTGCAAAAGGGGAAGCAGCCAGGCTTAAAGGCCAGGGATGGAACTGACCCCCTGTCAATCTCCCACTCACAGACCAGTCTGCACTCAAGGGAGCAGCCCACCGAATGGTGTGAATTCCAGGAGATGTTGTTCACTGGAGGCAACTAAGGTAACAGAGCAGCATAATGTGTGTGTGTCTGTGTGTGTGTGTAATGAACATAAACAATATTGTCAAGATACACACAAATTCATGATACTAGTTGCCAATAACTAGGAAGGGAGAGTAACAGGACTGGGAAAAAAGAAGATTTCCAATACCCCTGTAATATTGTATTTCTCTAAAAACTTAATCTGAAGTAAATGTGATACATATTATAACATTACCCTTTATGCTTTTTTTTTTTTAAATTAAAAAGTTCAATAAACTGGGGCTGGCCCCATGGCCGAGTGGTTACCTTTGCGCGCTCCAGTTTGACAGCCTGGGATTCACCACTTTGGATCCTGGGCGCAGACCTACGCACTGCTCATCAAGCCATGCTGTGGTGACATCCCACATAGAAGAACTAGAATGATGTTCAACTGGGATATACAACTATGCACTGGGGTTTTGGGGATGGAAAGAAGAGGAAAATTCGCAACAGATGTTAGCTCAGGGCCAATCTTCCTCACCAAAAAGTTCAGTAAACAGCAGCTATTATTAATATATAGAGAGGTTTAGGTTAATAACCCAATAACATGGCATGTTTTGTTTCTAGGAGCATTGTGTTTCCCTCAGACCAAGGTTCTTGTTGGCATGGTAGCATATCTCCTCTGATTAACACAGAAACAGGCAACCTCAAGGTCAAAGTTCTAAACATGCTGATTGAATGTAGCTTCATAAGCACTTAGTACAATACTGAATGTTGAATTATGCGGTGTGGTGGAAGCAAATGTGCTCGTAATTATTCAACTCATCCAAGATGTCCCTGTATTGTTAGAGAACAGCACAAAGTAGCATAATTGACTGGGGCTGTGCATGGGGCTGTTACAAATACGGGGAGGAGGAGGAGATCAATATGGGGTGCAAACATCAGCAAAAGCTTCAGGACAATATGTGATGTGAACGAGACCTTGATGACTAGGTAGATTTGGAAGGCCGAGCAGATGAGATGGCTCAGGATTCAAGGTGTCAGAAGAGAGGGGAAATATTCTAGAAGAGTGGAAATCCATTGTAAGAGGTTGGGTGAGGGAAGATATGAAGTCCTTAAGAAGAGCCTCAATGAAGTATCGAAGAGTTGTAAAAGCATTTTAACAATAACACAAAATTTGAAGTTTCATTTACATGAAAAATCTTATTTGTATTGAAAAATTATTTTAAATTTTGTCTCTGTTACTACTCAACTTCATATTCCAGCTGGCTAAGGCTTTGGCCCTAAAGCAACAAAGAAGAGAAAGCAATTCTTCCATGTTGGCACTGAACTCTTGGGTTACAAGTCTGAGAAGTGAGTTAGTCAGCCATGACTTGCCCAAACAATTAAGGCTGGGACTGACTCATTAGTGGCCTGTTTTATTAATAATGGTTATTCAGCTAACAGACAGGGAACATTTCCCACATGGTGAGTGTGTCTAGAAACGAGCTTTAATGGGCCTTGGGTAGCCCTGAATGTTGGGGCAAGAACTTCCATGGGAGTAGGGGCGTCTACCACACTCTAGGCAGGTATAGACAATAGATACCCCATGTAGATTTGTGCCTGTATGTCTACACAGGGTAATGAGAAGCTTCAATAAAGAAGTGGAGGAAATTTTAAAAATATATAATATTTAACAGAAAACATTCCTCTAAGAAGATGGTCTTGTGTAACTGCTTTCACTGTTTAAGCAATTTGAATTAATGACCTACTGCCCAACACAAGCCTGGGGCAGCTTGGGGACTCATGAGTTAACACCCTGTTAAAGAAGGGACAAGCAGAGGACAGTAGGACAGATAATTACAAACAACCTCCGTAGCCAAGAGCCAAGGACCACGTGCAGGTCTGAGTCCAGGAGAGGCCAGTGGGCTAACAGAAGGGAATCAGACGTCCAGCCAGGACCACACTGAACTTTGTGTTCCTGTGAGAGAAAGCTGTCTCTGTTGACTCAGTTTGGACCAAGTGTTTGCGTATTGTTCTACACTGGCTGACAGAACGTGGGTTTTGTTTGTGTATTGTTCTACGTTGGCTCACACTTGGGATGTTAGTCGTAGAAGTCTTAACAGGATGCATGAAGTGGTTAAGTTATCCTCTTGAGATTGTAAAATGTTAATCCCTTGGTCTCTTCTCTTCCTTTCCTTCTCTTCTTCTTTCTTCTCTTCTCATCCTGTCCCTTCTGTCTTTCCCTCTTTCCTCCCTACTCCCCCATAAATGTATAACGATATTGGACCGTTGAAAGCTGTATATGTAGCTTTTATGTGGATAACTCTAACTACACATCCAAAGTAATGAAGTTAAAATGTCATGATAAATTTTGGATGTAAAAATAATGGCAAACTGTGGCATTAAATACATGGTTTAAGTGAATGATCTCCGAACATTTTTGATTGTGTAATTTGTAACACCATCATAGTTTTTGGGTATGCACCCCCAATATATAGAATTTGTTTATTTATACACTATGTACATTTACTACTGTACCAATTGAATTGAGGTTCTAATATTTTTTTCCCATACCTCAGTGGATCAACTTGTGTACTTTTTGCGATGTATGAATCTCCCCCAGCCATACCAACTTCACATAACGGTTTAAACAGTTACCTAACTAGTTTAAAGAAAGTTTTTAAATATTCTTTTAATCTTAATCACAGGAAAGGAAACAGTCTACAATTTTCAGAATTTAATCTTTGTTGTCAATATTGTGATTTCTGAGTCTACCCTCTATCTCATCAAACTAATAATCAAGATCTCAAGAAACAGTATGAGGGGCAGTAGGGGCGTTTGGGAGGTGGTGCAGGGTGAGAAATCAGGGACAGAGGAGAAACTCTTATTTCATTTTACTTTATTTTAATTTAATTTTATTGTGTGTCTACTATGTGCTAGGTACCAGGAACATCAAGCTATAGAATAAATCATCTCTCTCCCTAAGTTTTTTATAAAAGTCTTAGTAACTTAGAAAAATTTATCTTTTTGGAGGAAGGAGCCAGATAACCCCAACTATGCAAGCATTAGCTTAATCACATGAGAGGAAACAATGGGTAGAAACAGAAAAGTTGTTTCCATTGATTAATGAATATTGGTTGAATACCCATTCTGCGCCAGGCTCTTTTATATATGTTATCTCATTTAATATTCTCAAGAATTTTGTAAGATAGGCATTGTTGTCACTATTTTGCGGAGGAGGAAATGGAGGCTCAGATAGGTGAAGTAGTTTGTCAAGGACGACAGCTGCTAAGTGATATAGCTAGGATTCCAACCTGATATAGTTACCATTTACTGAGTGTTTCTTAGTGCCACATAGTAATAAGTGCTTTATTTATACTATCTCATTAAATTTCCAGACCAACCCTATGAAGTACTATTATCTTGCCCAGTTTACAGATAAAGAATCCTGGACTTAAAGAATTGCTTATTGTGTGCAACTACCAAAGGGCGGGTCTGTCATTTGGCTTCTTTCCCTGGTCGTCCTTCTCTTGACAATGGGCAAGAAAATGTCAGGGCAAGAGAGAGACCAAGACACCGAGGAGCAGCCTGTGGGGCGAAGTGATGATGGATTCCAGTGGTCTAAATGGGAGTCACTTGCTTATGGGCTTACTTATAGCAATAGTTATATAGGACATATGTGAACGGCTGGGTATGATTTAGCTAAATGTTCGGTAAATCTGCTTTTAATTTTATCCATGGATCATGAGTATTCCATCTTCCCAGGAAACTTATAGGTATAAAGGCCCAACTAAGAACAATGGCAAGAGATTGATTGTGTCTGACATAAATCCTACTTACTCTACTGACTGTCTCAGCCCAGCTCTGGTGCCCTCATCACTGGTGCTCCGGCTAACAGAAACCCCAGACTGAATCTCCTCTGCCTCTTTAGAGGGACGATGTTAATAGGATTTATTTTCAGGCTGTTCTTGAAACTTGCCGTCCCTGTTCATCCTCATCGTCCGCCCTGCGGTCTTCTGAGTCATCTCACCTGAAGGTCTTGGAGCTCTGCTTCATTTCAAGAGCTGCAGGCAACCACGTAGGTAATAATGTTTTTAGTCTTCCCTGATCTCATAAAAGCAGAATTCTGACTCAGTTACATTCTCCAGAGAGGCAAAGCTGTACTTGTATGTGTCTAAGCAAAGAGTTAGTCACACAAATAGTGTGGGGTTGCTAAGCAATATAATACACATTTCATTATTTGCAACAATGGCGCTGTTTGCTGTCAGTGCCTGTAATGTGTGCGGGATTCCAAGCTAAAGTCCCGAGGACATAGATACAGTGAGGTCCCGAAGAGTCATACATGGTATCTTTTAGTTTCAACCCATATTCTCCTTTCTCCTCCCCAAGTCTCTTTGGATCAATTTCGCACTTCATAATCAGGAGTGAAATAAGATGTACAAGGGTGGGAGAGTTGGCTGATGAACTGTTTAGTGCTGACTTTGTCGGTTAGCTGAGATATCAACATATCTGGGCTTTACTTGTGTGTGTGTGTATGTGTGTCTGTGGACTAATTCAACCCTACAAACACCCACGGCTAACTTCTATTGGTTCTTTGGGTGTCAGCTTAAATATCACTTTTCCCCAAAAGCCACCCAAGACTGGGTTAGGTATCTCCTGGTATGGGTATTTGTTGTTGTTATTATTGTTGTTTCTAGTTGTTAACATCCAAAACCCATACTGAATTTGGGGAAGAATTCCCTTACTTCCCTTACTTTAATGGGGTCCTTTACTCTTCTTCCCGTTGAGGAAGCTGAATGACAGGAGATTCTTTCTCTCCTATCCTCTGGCAGTCCAAGTCCCATCCAGTCAGATTCTACTTTCTGGAATTTTGGATCATGAGTAAGTGACACAAAGACAAAAAAAGATGGCTTTTTGGCTCCCCATTTTCTGGCCTTGCTTCTCCAGTCCCTCTAGATTCTATAAGAGTCCCCCACAGCTGTTCGTGGAATCTTTTTGCCTAAATCAGCCAGAATCAGTTCCCAAGCTTGCCCCATGAACCCTGAATGAGCTTGCAGAGTATCTGTACTGGTTTCTTATGGCTGCATAACAAATTATGAATTTTGTGGATTAAAATAACAGAAATGTATTGTCTCAGGTCAGAAATCTGAAATCATATCACTGGGCTGAAATCAAAGTTGGCAGGGCCGTGCTCCCTCCAGAGACTCTAAGGGAGAATCCTTTCCTTGCCTCTTCCAGCTTGCAGCTTCTGGAGGCTGCCATCATTCTTTGGCTTGGTTTGTGGTTGCATCACTCCATTCTCTGCCTCTGTGGTCACTCTGTTTTCTCCTTTTCTGTATGTGTCATATCTCCCTCTGCTTCCTTTTTATAAAGATACATGTGATTCCTTTTAGGGCCAATCCAGATAATCTAGAATAATCTCCCCATCTCAAGACCCTTAACTTAATCACACCTGCAAAGATGCTTTTTTGCCATTTCAGTTAACATCCACAGGTTCCAGGGCTTGGGTCGTGGATATCTTTTTGGGGCCATTTTTCAGTACCAGAGTATCCTCAGTTCATCCTCTGCTGCTCTGGTCATTGGTTTATTTGTTTGTCGTCTTTACTTCTGAACTCCTGGAGCTCAGAAGCCATTGTCCTGCCTATCATTTATTCCTTGTGCCAGGCATCTGGTAGGCACACAAGGATGTTCATTGAATGAATCAATAAACAAGTTAAATCTGAGACACAATCATTATTACATCTTTTTTTCAGCACAGGTTTGAAATTTAAAACTTTAGGGCAAATTTTCTCTTGTAATAGGCATGTTGATATCAATACTATCTCTCTGTTTAATGGAGTTCTGCTTTCAAACCTCTAATGACCCTCCTTACTATAGGACTAAGTCAGCAGACGTGAAGCATGTGCATCACCACCCAAATCCCAGGGCAGACATTGCTAGTCAGTCAAGACTCTCTTTTCTCAAAAATGCGAACCCTGCCTCAAAATCTGTCATGCCGTTCCAGGCAGCTGAAGTTGGCCTGCAAGATAAAATTTGTCATGTCATCATAGCCAGAAGATAAAAAACCAGCCTCCTCAGCCTGGTCCCACCTTGCTTAGCTGCTTTCTTATTATCTCCCACATGAATTCTCTACTTTAGGATCAAACATACCACATTCTTTCTCCACTGTAAGGTCATAATGCTCTTCTCCTCTCCCACCCACGTAGTAACCCCTCTTTGGGTTCCAATGCAAGTCCCCACTTCAAACACAAGAGATTTTTCTTTAACCTTGACACATATAATCCTTTCTTTTCATGCTACCAAACACAGTCCATTTTCTCCTCAGATCTCCATTTATAATCAGCACCTACTTACCCCAGTATGGTTCCTTTTCTTGCTCTGTCATACTGACATTTAATTTATTATCTCTCCCCCAAATGCAATGTGCTAAGCACTTCACTTATTTTCTGGGTTTCTCAGAGGAGACTCTCATGACCTGCCAAAATGCTCCATCAACTGCCAAATGGTGCTGATGCGCCCCCCACCTACATTCTGTCTAGTTGGAGGACTGTTCCAGGTATGTCTGGTTCTGACCAACTGGAACCTGAACTCTATTTCTGGGCCAAGTTGGAAGGATGACAAGCCTCTGACCTTTACCTTCTCGACAGAGTGATTTCAATGGCAAAGTGAATGATAAACTACAATAGCGTAGTCACCAATCAATACAATTCTTCCTTGCCTGAGGCATGGAGAATACAGCAGACGTTTCCCCACAGTGTTTTCTGCTGCATTATGCGCCACCCATCTCACTTAACCTTGGAGAAATGACAGTGTGCAAATAAATTATCAAGCTGTTGTCTTTCTTCAGAGTTATGGGTTCCAGGTGTCAGATATATAATATTAAATAGCCACAGATTGTAATGGACTGTCTTTCACACAGGAAGATAAAACTAAAGTGGGACACATCACCTAAACCTGCTTTATGAAACAAGTATGTTTTGATGGTACATACTTAAACATTTTTTTATCCCCCAAGGCTGCTCTAGTTTGGATGCAGTTATTTTTTTAGTAATTGTTGCAGTGTCTGGGATTGATTCTGATAGGTTTAATATGGCTATTTGTAATGACCATAGATGGCAGTATCGTCAGGCTCTGCTGGAGGAGGCTCTTAGGGCTGGTGATGGGAATCAAGGCTGCAAGAACTCTCACTCACCCAATGTCATAATTTGAGTGTGTATTTCTTCAAATCTTGGGAAGTAAAATTGGGGGCATAAGAAGTACATCATGTCCTTTTCATGGTGTGTGGAAGACATCACAAGGATCTTAAATCACTGAACTGCTCTCTGGTTGCTGTATTTGGAGCAGCCTCATCTGATGTCCACAGATGGTCAGGCATAGTCAGCCTATCCCAGCTCCACACCATCTCCTCCCTTTCTTTTTCTTTCCAGCCTATCTCTCTACGTCTTTAGCCTGAGAGCCCCAGAGGTCATGAATCCGTTCTGCTTTCTCCTCCTACATCAACCATAAATAAAGCAATCCATGATAAAAGCTTTTTACATTTTTGCGTAGAGTTTGGAAAATCTTTTATACTTCTCAATATTGGAAAGAATGAGTGAATGTTCTTTTGTATTAATTTTTAAAGTGGTTGATTTTTTTTTAACTTGGCTCAAAATTCATCTGCCATCTTATATCGAATTCCCTTGTGAGTTTGACTTCTCTGACTCGAGGAGGAGCATCACATGAAAAATGTAATATTGCCCACTATTGTCCCCAGGCCTCCAAAGGAATAGAAACTTAACTCACTCAGCTTTGGTAAACTTTCCTTTCTGTTGCTCATGTTTTGGAAGTAGTGTTGATGAAGAAATAAATAATCAAAATGAAGATACGCATGGCACCAAAGAAAAGCAGGAGTAAAGCCTGGGCTGGATTGCCACCTTGAGTAACAGAGCAGGACAGGATTCTTTAAATGCCTTGCCTAATAAGACAGGATCATGCTAAAAGAACATAATGCTTTTCTAAACAGTTTTGTTGCTTAGAGGTAGTAAAAAATCTCTAATGCAATTGAGATAATGTCTCTCATGCTTTAGAGTAAAAATTGTAAGAAAAAGTCTTTATTATGTAGATTTCTGAGGTTAATGTTCAATGCCAGTATCTTTGGGGGCATGGGACAGCCTTTAGCTTCTGCAACTAACAATCCCCAAAGCAGCTTCCAAAACCCAATTTTTGCTTGTTCTATAGGCCAGAAGTAGAGTAATTAGAAATCAGGCCCCTGCTGTATCATTCACTTTGCAGCATCAAAATATGGAAGTATTGCGCATGTTTCGGTTGTTTTCCAGTGTGCCATGCCAACCACCTGATGTTTGTGCTAAGTGGGATTCCTGAGAGAAATATCAGTGAGGGCAGCTTACCAACACAACAGATTGAGGGAAGGCTTACAGTAAATGGGCATTTAAATCCTCCAGTGTCCATCCAGAAGGAGGTGAGGGGCTGCAGTCCTCAGATGCCTGGATTTCACTCTTGGTTGCAGCCTCAAATAAACATCTTCTGGTCAAGGCTTTGAGGCAGGCAGGCGAAACCAAGGAGTGTTGTTTATAATCAGTAATGAATGACTTTAATTTGAAAAGAAGTTATTTGGGTTTTTTCCCTAGTACCTGGTTTCAGGAAGGCAAGAATATTCTCAGAGAAAGGACTTTTTCTATCAAATCTAGGATTCATAAGGGATGAGTTCATGACAAGAGACAAAACCTTATGAGGGCATGACTCTCATTGCTTGCAGAGTGTTCTAGAGCAATGCTTCTCAGACTTTAATATGCTCACCAATTTCAAACCCTAATTACAGTCCTGTGTTGGGGCCTCAGATTATGGATTTCCAACCAGCCCCCAGGGCATGGTCAATGCTGCTGGCCCCATGGACTGTTCTTTGAGGAGAAAAGGCTTGGATCAGTGATTCTCATGTGGAGGCAGGGAAGGGATGTATAAGAACCGCCTGCAGGAAATTCTTTCAGAATACACATTTCCCTCTTTCCCCCACAAGCACTATCAACTGAGGGTAATGAGGGCATAGGTTTTCTTTTTACAGAATTATTGAGACATAATTCATATGCATAAAATTCACACATTTTAAGTGTACAATTCAGTGATTATTAGTATTAGTTGTGCAACCATCACCACAATCTTATTTTAAATTTCCATCACCTCAAAAAGAAATCTTGTTCCTGTTTGCCATCAATCCTCATTCTCACCCACCAGCCCTAGGCAACTGTGAAGCTACTCCTTGTCTCTATAGATTTGCCTTTTTTGGGTCTTTCATGCAAATGGAATCATTCAATATGTGGTCTTTTGTGTCTGGTTTATTTCACTTAGCATAAAGTTTTTGAGATTCATCCATGTTGTAGCACGTGTCAGTACTTTGTTCCTTTTTATGGGCATGTGTGCTTGCAAAAAGCTTCTCAGAGTGATTCCATGGCCTCCTGATGAGGCCACCATTTACATACTGTATCAGTTCAGAAGTTATCATCTTTTTTTTCAAAATGAGGAAGGAGAGGCTAAAACAACTCCTTTATGCAATTAGTAGTTGAAACCAATATCTCCTGACTTCAAACCCAGGACTCTTTCCTTGAGGCACACTCTATGAACCCAGCAGATAACAGATCTGAGGTTATCTCAGGCATAAAGTGCCCTTGCAAAACTCTCCAGAATGTAACTGGGCATTTACAACAGTCTTAGTAAAGGGTAATATTCAAAGAAACACTGCCAACTTCAAGAAAACCTTGTAAAGGGATTGAAACCTTTATTGAAAGCCCCAGAAAAGACTCTCTCTCTCTCTCTGTCTCTCTCTATATGTATATAAAACACTGCATGATACACAGCAAAATAATAATCCTCTTTGAGTGTCACATCTTCTCCACATTTCACCGAGCACAGCAGCTGTCCCCTCCTCGAGGCTGTCCCTTCTGTCTTCGCTCTCCCTCAGTCTCCAGCTTGTGCTGGCTGACTGGTCTTCTGCTTCCTCCTCCAAGAAGGAGTTGTTTTCTTTGATCCACAGTCCTTGCCCTTTTAGTACAAATCAATTTAGTCATTCTTGGCTGTTGTCTCCCTTCTCCTTTTGCATTTTTGTCCATCTCTTGGAGCGGCACTCTAAGAATAGGTGAGAGTAGAGAAGGCTACGACTAGTTCGGAGTACTTTCTGTCCTGCTTTACACAGGTTAGAGATGGTTTATGTTCTGGGCTGCCACAGCCCGTCTTTTGAAGAGGCTTCCAGGAGGCCAGGTCCCAGTGCTGCCTGGCTGATGCCAGTCAAAGAAGGGAGAAGAAGTTTTCCCTCTTCTTGCCTGCTCCCCCTTGGCTTGCTGCCCTCCCAGGGCTCCTGGCCCCAGTCTTAGGCAGAGTCCAACTGGTAATGATCTAGCGAAAACCAGCCACCTAACGAACTTTGATCCTTTTTTCACTTAGTAGTTCTTCCTTCACCTCAGTCTGTTTTCCTCTTGTTCTGGACATGGCTGAACTGTGCAAAGTGTTTCTTGCAATTCAGGCTATTATATGCTGGGCATGGAGAGAGCAATTCAGCAACTCAACACTTTTAATGTCTCTGGTCTCTACTCGACGCTGCTCCCTGCCTTGAGCTTCCTTTCCTCACTGAAACATGAAGACTTGCCTACTTACTTAGAACCTCAGGATCTCAGAAAGACAGAACTGAAAGGGTCCTTAGAGCATATCTTCTTCCACACCCTCATTTTTCAGGTGAGGAAACTGAGACGCTCAGGATTGAAGTGTGTTACAATTGTTGTTGGCATTTTAGCTCCATATGTGTGTGTTCATGTGCGTGTGTGTGTGTGTGTGTGTGTGTATCTAGCTGTGTGAGAAACAGAAGGGAAGAAGTAAAAGAGAGTAGATTCTATAGAATTCCAAGAACAGAAGAAGATATATGGGAAACTGGGAAAACAATAGCATTTGAAATGGAAGTAAATTCCCAAAGTGTCTGTGTCGCCCTCTTTGTCTGGGTCAAGGGAGTGATGAGAATATTAATGTGTAATGCTGGTATTAGGTGGGTAATGCGTTAGAATTTTAAGGGAGGAAAAGATTCTGGATAGGTTCTGGAAACCACATGCCCAATAACTTCCTGGCACCCAGCAGGTGCTGAATAAATGTGTTGATTGACTCAAGTAGGATTATAATAAGTAGGCCTGCCCCAAAGTGTAAAGGCAGCCTTGCAAAGAGTGTGCAAATCTGACAGGTTTCAATTTCTGCATTCGGTTTGCAGGTCTCTGTGGTACCTGCTGTATTAATCTTTCCCGGAAAATGAAACTCAAAGGGAATAGAAAGGAGAGACAGGGAACATTGTGTCTCATAGATCTGATGTCTAATTTTTGTTTAACCATAGCAACTAGTATTTTACAGCTTGCAGAACAATCTCACATACATTTTATTGTTCAGTTGCCTCAATAACCCTGTCAAGCCTGGGCTTCTGAAAACAAACATCAGGCAGCTCATGCCCAGGTTAGTGCCTGGTTGTCTGCCGGCCCTGAGGTTTTTCAACCCTGGCCACCCAGTCAGGTTTCCATGGTACCCTGCATGAGTTACTCCAGCATCTCCAACAGGGCCTTTTCTGGGTTCTTCTTCTCTGCTAGTGCACCTTTGGCCAGAGCTTCCCTTAAGGCTTGGGGGCCCCACAGCTGTCAATTCCCTTGGGAAATGTTCTGTGCTCAGAGACCATGACTCATAAGCTACAGGAAGTTCTTGGCATGCTTCCTGCCTGCTGAAAGAAAATTAATAGTTCACAAGTTGTGTTTGGTGGAGGAGAAGGGCACAGCAAAGTACCCTGCTGGAAAACACCTGCTGGTACATGGGGAGGTTGGGCCCTGTTTTGGCAGAACAGGAGAGTGCTACCCAGAATTGTCGGCCAGGCAGAGTTTGTGTGGAGGTCTCAAGTGCTCTTCCATCTCATTTTATTTGTATCTGTGTCTCTGAGTCAGGTGCTCTGGACTTTTATACATCCACCAGGCTTCTCGCCTCAACCTGCACTCCTCACAATGCTGTTGTGGATTTGTTTCCTCTCCTCATCAAACTGTCAACAGTCCCTTTTCCTCCATGAGCCTTATCTTGGCTATCATTGAGGAGGAAAGTAGCTGGTTATACTCATGTAGCCTTACAAGGGCTGTTCTATAAAGAGGTGGTTATCGTTCATTGATTCATTCATTTTTTTCGGAGTGAATATTTATTAAGAGCCCACCATATGCTAAATCCTGGGACACAATGGCAAGCAGTACCTGCTCCTTACCCTGATGGCACTTACGAGAGGGTCTGTTTAGGGAGCAGGACAGGCAATAGATAGGCAGTCACAATACAACATGAAAGGGAGCGGCAGTGTGCCTTGGGGCATATGGCAGGAAAGTCTAATCGCTTATAGGTGGAATGAGGGTTTATGAATTCAGAAGGGGAAATTCTGACGGTGGGATCTTAGTCAATACAACAGACAATCATGGGAGAGGTTAGTGCTGTGAGCTCTGGGTTCCAGTCCAAGCCTTGTTCTTAACTAGCTGAGTGACTTTAGCAAGTCAGTTTACTTCTTTTTTTTTTTTTTAAAGGGAAAAATCACTTTATTCTTACTACTCAGAGGTGACCGTTATTAACATGTTGATACTTATCCTTCTAGTTGCATAGAAATGTATTATGAAAACTTTCCCATATCATTAAATATCTTCCTAAAATACGAGAATTGAGGGTTCCATAGTATTCTCTTTCTAATTCCAAGGTTGCTAGGTCTCAAAAGTCTATGGGTACTAATGGATTCACCTTAACCGTTAGAACTCAAATTTTACTGGTTCTTTTCTTTCTTTTTTAAAAAATTATTTCTATTATTATTATTTTTAATTGAGGTATTGTGGTGACCACTTCTCAATGTATATAAATGTCAAATCACTATGTTGTACACCCGAAACTAATATAATACTGTAAGTCAGTTTACTTCTTGACCTTGTTTTTCTTCTCAATATGAGGGCATTGGTTTTGATGGTCTCTAAGTTTCCTTTGAATGCTAAAAAACTTAGCGGGGCCTGGTTGTGTCTGGTGTTTCTTTAGGAGGCTGAGTTCTTTTTAAATTTTGTTTTATTTTTTAACTTTACCGAGGAATAATCGACAAATATAATTGTATGTATTTAAAGTGTGCAACATGATGATTTGATATACATGTACATTGTGGAATGATTACAAGATCAAGGAAATTAACACATCCATCATATAGTTAACTCTGTGTGTGTGTGTACTGAGAATGCTTAAGATCTACTCTCAGCAACTAAGTACACAATATTGTATTATTAACTATAGTCGTAAGCATTTGATCCTCAGAACTTATTCTTTCTATAATTGAAAATTTGTACCTTTGACCTACATTACCCCTTTTCCCCTTCCCCCTAGCTCCTGGCTACCACTATTCTATTCTCTGTATCTATGAAGTTGGCTTATTTTGTTTGTTTGTTTGTTTGTTTTTAGATTCTACGTATAAGTGATGCCATACAGTGTTTCTTTCTCTGTCTGACTTATTTCACTTAGCATAATGCCCTCCAGTTTCATCCATCTTGTAGCAAATGGCAGGAGTTTCTTCTTTTTTTATGGCCGAATAATATTCCACTCCATTTTCTTTATCCATTCATCCGTGGAAGGACATTTGCATTGTGTCCATACCCTGGATATTGTGAATAATGCTGCAGGGAACACGAGTGTGAGGAGGCTGATTCTTAACCTTTTTGGTAACAGATTCCCCTGAAAACTGTGAAGTTTCTTCCAAGAAAAGTATCCTTAAGCCACACAACATTTTGTATATAATTTCTGGGAACTCTCAGTGTTGGGCAACACTGGTGAATTTCCAGTGACTTTGACACAAGGGCAGTGAAAGCCAGTGAATTTGACTGTGTTTATGGAATGTTGACACTAACCCTTAAAACAGAGAGAGGGGCATAACAGTCTCTGGGAAAGCAACTCCCTGGGAACTGTTGTACAGAACCTTCCATCTTTTGTGTTTGGGGAGCTGCTTTGCCTTCCAGGGCTCTTGTAATTCTCTGAAGAGTTAAGGGGCAGTGTAGAGGAATTGTTCCAGTGTGGGCTCTGATGTTATGTTATGGAGGTGCAAAGCCTGCCCCTGCCATGAATTGGCTGTGTGATCTTGGGCAAGTTACTTTACTTCTCTGTGCTTCAGTTTCTCCATCTGTAAACTATTGAGGATAATAATGCCTCTGACAGGTCTCATGGGGTTTTTAGGAGAACTAAAGTTGTTGAAACCCAGGTCTGGCACGTAGTAAGAGTTCAATAAACAAGAGCTCAATAAACAAGAACGAACATCAACATTAAAGCAACCCTTGTGCGTTGCTCTTCCGTCTCCTAGACCCAGGAAAGGCTCCTGAACCTTGACGGAGACATGGAGAATGGGTCTAAAATTGCCACCTCCATACTGACTATCAGCTGCAAGTATTGAAAGACCCAACAAAAATGTCTGATACGATAAGGACATTTACTATCTCATGGAACAAGATGTCTGGAGATAATGGTTCCACGGCTGGTTAATTTGGAGCTGGATGGGGTTAACCATGACCAGGTCTCCTCCATCTGTCTTCTCAAGGATCCTTGGACATTGGCTTGTTTTTGAGCCTGTCTCTTTGAGGTCAGAAGATGGCTGCTGCCGCCTTGGGCATCAGGTGTGGAGGGTCACCTTTCTGAAGAAGAGGGCATTTCCTCCCATGGATCTCTTTTTATTTGGGAGGAAACACCCTCCCATGAAGCCCCGAGGCCCCTGCTTCCCCAAGCAGACTTCCCCTCAGGACCCTCTGGCCAGGATTGGCTCACAGGGCAGTGCTTGCTGTCCAAGGGAGGCTGCACTGGTATATGGAAACTTCAGCTGCAGTCCTGGGGTAGGAACATGGCTGTGTGGGGGCCATCTGTGCCATCTTCCTCATAACATTGGGGTGGCCTCAGCCCAGACTTCTCTTACGTTAGTATTCCAAACCCATGCCTCCATGTCTCTTTCACTACAACCTGTGTTTCTTTTCAGCATAAAATATATTAAATGACTACCATCCAGTGAAATTGATGCTTTAGGAAGATGCATCTGGTGTAGCCTATAGCTTCCGTGTCAGTAGGTCCATGTGGACCCTAATTTGAGAAATCCAGAGATAATAAATCAAAATACATTGCAGTATTCAATGGAAAGCATATTGAAAAATGGAAGGACTCCAACAGAAAACTGTGAGCCCCGAGATTTTTAGGTTCCAAGCTCCTTGGATGGAGGTGGTGTGGAATGTGTGGTAGTGACGACACGGGCAGGACTTTATCAGGGTGGAAAGAGTGATGGGCATGGTCAGTCCATGACTGGGATATGATTTCCAGTGAACCACCATCCTCTGTGCCTGCTGTCTGCCCCAGGTGATGAGCAGAGATGATTTCTCTCACATAATCTTTGGGGCAGGGGACTATGTGGCTTGAAGCCTACTTGGTAGCCATCTGGTGATGGAGTCAGCTGAGGGAGATTTAAAAATCACTCTTTTTTATTGAGCCCTACCACGCCCCAAGCTCCATACTGAGCACTCATCACGCACTTGATCCTCACAACAGCCCTGTGATATAATATTAGCTTGTTTTTCCCATTTCATGTGAGGAGAAAATTTGAAGCTAACTGAGGAAAGTAACCTCCCAGGTCAGTCAGGTCATAAGTAGCAGAGTTAGAACTGGACTCCAGGTCTTACAGGAGGGCCCTCTGATCCATGAGGAGGGGCCTCCAGATTAGCTGCATGAAGTGGGCCCCACAGCCCCCACCCTCACAGCCTCCCACCTGTTCCTCAGCTTCCCACAGTGGAGTTGTGGCCTCCATGTTGGAATGGCCACCACGTGGTCTCTCCTGATTTGGTTGTATTTTGCTTCTCTCCCCTGTTGCCCCCAACACACACACCCACCCACACACACACACGCACACACACAGTGCCTGTGGTATTACTCTGGTTTCACAGAGGAGTGAGGAGGTCTTGTACCACACCTTTCCCATTGGGGACATGGGGGAAAGGTGCCATGCTCCCTTTCTCCACCTGCACTCCTGCTGTGGCATCCACCAGTGCACCCTGGCTTGTCTTCTCACAGAATCTCAGGGAGACAAGGGAGGAGAGTGAATTCTCCAACTCTGCAGCACTTCATGTGCAAAAACCACAGGCCAGGGCTGCCCCCAAGAATATGTTTTGCAGCATCTATTACCACTAGATTTCAGTACATACTTCAGCTTTTGAAAGAAAGGGTGTTTTCCAGATAGGTGACAAGTGAAGATTTGTCAGAATTTTACAGCAAGCCATCTCTTCTCAGAAATCTCAGCTGTCTCTTCTCGGAATCTGGCTAGGTACAGGGATTGCTTTCAGAGGACAGGACGAGAGCCTGTGATGCAGAGTTCCAGGCCTGGGAGTGGGGGTGGGGTGCGCATGACTGCGAAGGCCTGTTTGTTCTTTGCTGACCAGAGAAGGCTGCAGTGTGCATCTGGATTTAATCAGCTGTTGGGCAGTTCCTAAATACTAAAATGTCCATAGAAGATGTCGTTGGCTTGCCAGTTCACAGCCGAGTTAGAGGTGCACGTGTTTTGCCACCCGGGGCATGGCATGTAATCAGAGGGGGCTTGTTTTTCATTCCAGAGATTGGCTGGAAGTTGGCTTTCTGGGAGATAACAATTTTTTGACTTTGAATCAACTGGTTCTTTTCAAACAAGTTCCTCTTCGTGGCCAGGATTTCTCTCCCTTTGCCAAGGGAACAACTCCTCCCGGGGTTCCTGACCAGCCCCTCCTGTAAGCTCTGGAGATGAGTCACGGGGAGGGGCTGGCTCCAGGGCTGGGAGTTAGAGGGTGTGTGGTCCTGGAGCTGGGCTGGCTGCTCTCAGGCAGCGGGCCAGGCTTCACCTTCTGTGCCGTTGAGAAGGGCCTCTGTCTTGTTTTTTCCAGATATGTTTCTTTTGTGTAGCTGAGAGGGGCCTAATTGCCCAAGAATGTGGTATTTCTAAGTTGCATTAGGCTCGATAATCTTCTGGTCAGTGTTTTCTGGAGTGTACATTAGCTATAATGCTGCATGCCATGGGAGGTACTGAGAGGCAGAGGACAAAACCCTTGCCCTCCAGAATGGAATAATCCACTTGGGAAGATGAGACATACACATCTACATGGAATGACAAGACTTAAATAACAGAGCAAGAGTCATCCCCGGTTGGGACATAATTAATCATCAGAGGCGAGGCCAGTGGCTTTAGAAAGGACGCTGAGCTTCCTGTGGCTGGTGGGAAGTAGGAAGGTGGAATGGGGATGGAAGGGAGGGCTTCCGCAAAAGGATCAACCACGCTGGACTTTAAAGACTTAGAGAATTCGGACAGCTGGATACTAGAAATAATAATAGTGCTGGCCACTTAGTGAGCCCTCACAAGTATAAGCACTCTGCTAAGCATCATACAGATATTATTAATTCAATCTACAACACCTTTATGGTGGATGAGAAAACTGTATCTATTTTATGGATGAGAAAACTAATTCAGAGAAATTAAGAAATATGTCCAAAGTCACGTATCCAGTGAAAGGGGGCTCTAGGATTTGAACAGAAGTGAGTCTATCTCCAAAGTCTCTTTTTTTAGTCTTCTGGTGGCTCTTACAGGGCAATTCTCCATGTGTCTCTTGTGTTTCTGCATGTCTTGTGAGTGGGCACTGGCTGATCCTTGTTTGGTTCTGTCTTTTCAAAGGTATTCATACAGCAAACAGTCTTGGAAGACAGCAATGATGTCTCCTTCTAGAACAAGGGACAGGCATTCTCACTACTCATTATGAAAGACTCAGGTTCCCTAAGCATTGGGTTCTTTTCCTGTACTGGAACCTCCTGCATGAGCAAGTGTTCACTGGACCTTTTCATGACGCCCTGTGGGAACTGGAGCTTGGGGAACCTGCGCTGAGTATGCTGATGCTGATGCTACGTGCTGCACCATGAGTGGTAAAGTCCTTTGTCTCTGACCCAGAAGTCTCACGTTTTCTGCCAGCATCCGTGAAACTGTGGTAACTCAGTTGTTAACTTGCAAGTAGGGCCAAATCTCTGACCCTTCATAGTTCTTGACAGTGGCGGGGGTGTGTGTGTGTGTTCTCGACCATGGGAGCCTGACTGTGTGGGAATAAGGGAAGGCACTTTGTAGGTCAAGCTGTGGGGGCAGGAAATGGACGCTTTTGTGGAGGATCAGTATGTACATGGGTTTGCCCTGCATGGAGAGTTTGTGTGAGGGGGAATGAGAGACAAAGCTGAAGGAATAAGTTATAGATAGTTTGTGAGCTTTCTGTAAACTGAAAACATGGGCATTATGGGGAAAAACTGCCAGAGACAAGGTTGGCACCTGGGAATGTTTCTTCAGTGTCTCATAGGAATGAATTTTAATGTAGCCTGGCACTAGCCACTGAAAGCGCACTCTGAGCACTTGGCTACAAGGAGACCAGCAGCCCACACTCAGTCCTGCCATTGTTAGCTGCCTCGTGGTTTGTGGACCAGCTGCAGCACGGATTTTCCCACTTCCTGTTGGTCCGTTTCCCCGTTTTCAGACAAATCTGGGCTTCACTGGAAAGCACTGAAGCAGCCTCAGCTCCCTAGTGCCTGGCGCAGCACTGGTGTTTGAAACACTTTGCTTCGTCTGGACTTCTGGTTTGCCTGAAGTATGACTGAGGATGGTGGCCTGCCTGGCACCTTGTCACTTGTCAGTCAGCCTGCACCTTGCCTGTCTGACTCCTGCTTCTAACATTTCCCACCCTGGTTCACAGGCCCAATCAGGCCCCAACAGTTCTCCTTGCCTGCCCAGTTTCGGGTGTAACCTGCCAAGCTTCACCGACCAATACTGGGATGGATTGTGACAAAGATGAAGAAACCTGGCTTGGCTGGCCATCCAGTAGGAATAGAAGGTAGCTAAGGCTGTTGGCATATTCTCCCTCATGGTATAGCTTACCACTAGGAATATGTCTTCTCTTTCCCTTTCTTCCTGGTTTGTGGATGCATTCCTTCCTGGCCCTGAACCTGCTCAGGCCATGACTTTACCTCACTGGGGAGATGCACTTGGAATCTCAATTGACTGTGAAATTGGTGCAGAAGCCACGGTGGGACCTGGAACTAGGGAAGGGTGAGTTGAGACAAGAGTGGCTGTTGGTGCTCTGCCTGTATCTCCTTGGCCTTCACCATCTCCGTTTATGCCTGTCCTACTTCCCACTGCCGATACCTTATCTCGTTACCTGAGGACTTGCTTTGGCTTCCAAGGCCCATTTTTCCCATATGCCAAGCAGGCTAGAAATGCCAGGGTATTAATGCCTTCAGGACACAGAGAGAAAAGGGTGAAAAAAGGAACTGAGAATCAGTGAGTTATGATACAGCTCAAGCGATCTATAATATATGTATAATTGGAGTCTCCAGAAGGAGATGGGGCAGAAAAATATTTGAAGAAATGACTGCATCCTATTTCATTGTATTAATGAATTATAATTCATTTAATTATTCCCTATTGTTGAGCATTTAGGTTATTTCCAATTTTATGCCATTAGAAGTAGAATTCTAATGAACACTCTTGTACTTAAATCTTTTTGTGTCTTTCTGTTTCCTTGGGATTAATGCCTACAACTGTACATTGGGCCAAAGGATATAGACATTTTTATGGCTTTTGAGGCTTATTTTCAAATGAATTTTCAGAAATATTGATTCGGTGTACACTCCCACAAGCAGCCCGTGAGGTGCCTATTACCCTATACCCGCACACATTGGCTGATCTTTGACCATTTGATAAACAGAGTGGTGTTTTTATTATTGCAAAGTTGCATTTCTTTGATTATTACTGAAGTTGAACATGACCTTTGTCATTTACAGAGCTACCTGCTCGTGTCCATTGCTCACTTAAGCATTGCATTAGCCATCTTTTTCACTCACTGATGTATGATCTTTGTTTATATATAAACTTCCAGCTGTCATATATTTTAAATATTTCTCCCAATTTCTCTTATTTGCTTTGGTGTTTTGGATCAATTCCCATCGGGGTTCATTTCTACTCCTCTTTTGGACTGTTAGCTCCAAAACATATGACGTTTTCCAGCCCATAGTTCATGTATCTATTGTTATATGCTATTGCTAGTGTTCAGAGTAATGAGAATAAAGACCTTTATTCAATAATGACTTGGGCAGGAAGCATGTGTGCATGGCTGCTGGATATAGTTGTGCAAGATATGATTCCCCAAGGATGCCCGAGTCCCCCTCCCTCCCCCTAGAGGGGGCTAGCATCAACTTTGGGATGCCTTCTTCTAATTCTCAGAAAGGCACTGTATTAGTCAGGGTTCTCCAGAGAAACGGAGCCAACAGGAGATACAGTAGTCTCCCTCACTACAGGGATACGTTCCAAGACCCCCAGGGGATGCCTGAAATGTGGATAGTACTGAACCCTATATATATTATGTTTCTTCCTATACATACATACTTATGATGAAATTTAATTTATAAACTAGGCAGAGTAAGAGATTGACAGCAATAATAATGAAATAGAACAATTATAACAATATACTGTAACATATGTTAAAGAAGATCTTATCAACCTCAGCATACAATTTTTTTTCTTTCCCTATTAAGTCAAGAACTTTCACCTTTTCATTTAAAGGGAGCACTTTGCGGCTTCTCTTTGACATATCCGAATTCCCAGCATCACTATTCTTGTTTTGGGGCCATTATTAAGTACAACAAGGTTACTTGAACACAAGCACTGTGATACCATGACAGGTGATCTGATAACCTAGACAGATACTAAGTGACTAAAGGGCAGGTAGCATATACAGCGTGGATATGATGAGTAAAAGGATGATTCACATCCTAGGTGGGATGGAGCAGGACAGACGCAAGATATTATCACACTACTCAGAACGGGTGTACAATTTAAAACCTATGGGTTGTTTATTTCTGGAATTTTCCATTTAATATTTTGGACCTCAGTTGACTGCGAGTAACTGAAACTGTGGAAAGTGAAAACGTGGATGGGGGGACTACTGTATATGTGTATGTATACACACACACACACACACACACACACACACACACAGTTTTACATAAGGAATTGATTCATTCAATTCTGGAGGCTGGCAAGTCCAGCCTTTGGAGTGGGCCAGAAGGGTGGGGACCTAGGGAGAGCCTGACATTCCAGTTGGAAGGCCAACAGGCAGAGTCAATGTTGCAGATAAAGTCTGAAGGCAGTCTGCCAGAGAATTCTCTTACTCAGGGGAGGGTTTCTGCTTTCTTCTATTCAGGTCTTCAGCTGATGGGATGCGGCCCACTTGCATTATGGAGGGCAAGCTGCTTTACTCTGCTGATTAAAGTGGTAATCTAATCTACTCTTAAGGTCTACCAATCTAAATGTTAATCTCATCCAAAAACACCCTGGCAGAAACACCCAGAATAATGTTTGACCAAATATCTGTGTCCCCATGGCCCAGTCAAATTGACACATAACACTAATCATCATAGACACCTAGGAACCAGCAGTCCTCAGTGATGTAAGAGGATAAATTTGAGCCTTGACCTCTGAGTAAACAGCTTAATCCTAAAAATACTTATCTTTAAGAGCCTCAAAATGAAATCATTTGGGTAGAGATCTGTGTGTACTAGAATGGGACACAGATTTGTTTGATAGGAAATCTAAGCTGTTATGAAGAAACATCCTAAGTGATAGGAAGAATATAACACAAATATCAACACAAAATAGAAGTCGGGGAACATTTTGCTTTCATCTTTATTTCAGATTAAGGTAGTCGTTAACATCCAGGCCTGGATCTGAATTTTCCTCACTGTCTTAGCTTGAGTGGCTTTGAGTCTATTCTCAAAGCTCATCAACATTTCTTTTCACATTTAATCCTTATAACAATTCTGTAGGGAAGATAGGCAGACACTAGGATTCCTCACACCAGTTTGTGTCCCAAATTCCAGTTATTTGTTTACCACTGTCAGGATTGTTGCCTTACCCTCTACTACACTTGTGCTGTCATTTACTTTAAGTCGACTTGCCACTTTTTATTTAAATCCATTTAATATATTTTAAAACCAAACTTTGTATTATTTATTTGTATTATTTATCAGTATTACCTGCCGTAAATAATAGGTACCCATGACAATAAATACAATAAAGAATAAAACATTTTAAACTTGCTGCTATTGTTGTCTGCAGAAAACTCTGAGCTGAAGGCCTGCTCTTTATTAGTTAGAAAACAAAATTAGCGAGTGTTGGAGGCTTGTTTAAGGCTAGCACCAGAGACTTTCTCCTTGACATAATCAGAAGGCTTGAGTAGGATCTAAAAAGAGAATCCCTTCTTTTCCCTCTGATTGACTGTCATTTAATTATGTGAGTTGCAAAGCCTAAAAGATCTTTTGTACCACTTCTCGTATGTTGGAGAATGCTGCCATTTATAGCTGTGTGCATCTATATATCTAAATGATCCAGAGATAACTGTTTTTATTCATTCCGTATTTCCAGTACTTAGCATGTTGGTGAGCAACAGATATTGAATGAATAAATGAATGAATGAATGACGATTCATTGAAGATGCTCAAACATCTTGGATGCCCTAATAAGGATCAAAATTTATATCCCTTGGGTGGGGGATGGGGGGAATTGGATGAAGGTGGTGAAAAGGTACAGACATCCAGTTATACGATAAATGAGTATGCAGATGTAATGTGCAACAACATGACTATAGTTAACACTGCTGTATGGAATATTGGAAAGTTAAGAGAGTAGATCTTAAAAGTTCTCATCACAAGGAAAAAACAGTTTTTTTCTTTTTTTTGTATCTATATGAGCTGATGGATGTTAACTAAACTTATGTGGTAATCATTTCACAATATATGTAAGTCAAAATGATGTGGGCTCGGCGAGCCAAGGAGTGGAAAGGCAGATTTCTTGGACTCTCAAGGTCTGGTAGTAGTGCTCCTTTATTCAGAGAATAGCATGGGGACAGGACCCACGGGCAGTAAGAGCTGCAATGGGTTGAGGGTTAGGGCTGAACTTATAAGGCATAGATATGTGAGTTATTTCTTTACAAGACAAAGGAAAGATCATGTAAAAAAGTCATTAAAATGATATCAGTGCAGGTGGGGTCTGGTTATCAGGCAGTCGGTCATATAACTTTGGATAAGAATCAGGTCGGATCAGGTCAGGACGTTCTGTGCTTCCCAGAGAATGATACAGATCAATATGTAGGGCAGGACGCCTTGGGCTTCTCTCCCTGGGGCAGCCTCGATCCTCATCAAAATCATTAATGCTGTTCATCTTAAACCTATACAGTGCTATATGTCAATTATATCTGAACTGTCAAATGACAAAAATAATACAATTTAGTAACAAGTTTTGATGTCCTTTACTTTTTCAAGAGAAAACAATCCATGGATTAGGGGAGCGTAGTGCCTGACAAACAGTGGAGCAATGTTTCCAAGGCTTTGGGGGCAAGAGTGTTAGAGGAGGCGTCATGGAAATAGGGCATGCCTGGTGAGCCGGCCCGGGATTTCCTCATGAGGCTAGCAGCTTCTGTTTTCTAGAGTCAGGTAAGCTACAGCTGAGCTGGAGGATTGGGATGGAAGTGTGCTAGGATTCCTTGACAGTGAGGTGTGTCCCAGAAGTGCCAGCTGACTTCAAGCTGTGATGTGGGCCGGGCCACTGGGGTGGCCTCCATTTTTTGGTCCCCATTCACGAATTAACTTTATCACAAAAACATTGGTGACAAAAAAAGAATTTACACCCCCTGAATTCAAGCCCTCTTACTGAAACGGAAGTGGGTTCCCTCCTGGCGAATTAAATCAGACTGTACACCAGAAGTAGTCGTCTCACAAAGTGAGGTATATTTGCAGCAAATAGGCGACCATGAGGGGTCATTCCAGAGACATGGCATCCCTGAACAAAGGGAAGCGGGGACATCTATTTCGGACAGGGAATGAATATGGAAAAGGGAGAGGTGGCTTTCCTCTTGCACAGGCTCAGTTGGAAAACATGCTTTCACACACACTGTGGGTGATGGTAATAAGGCCTAAGCTCCTCCTGGAGAGATCTCAGCACTGAAATAAGGCAAAGGTCACAGCGTGGTGAGGCTTGGTCTGGTTCAGGGTGGTTGGCGATTGCAGTTCCCTAACATATCAAAAGGTAAAAGAACAATTTGGAAAAATGGTTAAAATGTCCAAATCCACCCTTAGGTTCCCCAGGGTAACTAGTCAGTGACACTATATGCTCTCTTCTGAATTCGTCAGCATCTAGGTGGATAGAGATATTCCAAAGGTTGCTCCTTCTGGAAGTGTCCCCAGCCCTGGGGCTGATTCCTTCCTGAACCAGCTCCTGATATCAGCCAGGCTATGTGTCCATTGTCTCAGGGTTTTACAAAACCAAGCAGAATTATCCCTTAAACATCTCTTCTTTAAAAACCTTGGAATAATTGACAGTGGACAGGCTGCTGCTGGATTTCCTTTGAGGGAAGAACACAAATCCTAGAGGGATGTGCTCCAGCCTGCCTGTTCTGAAGTCTCATGAGGTAGAGCCTGCCAGAAGAATTCTGCCAAGACCTGGCACCCAAATCAAGATAATTAAATAAAATCTCAGAATCTTCCCAAGGAACAAACAAAACTTTTCCTAAGGGACTAACTGTTAGGAAATCTGTAGGTACTTTGCAAGTCTTAGTAGCTGGTTCATATTAGCTGGGGCTATTTTCCTTAATTGCTTCACTCTAAGTATATTGACCGTTTTTACTCAGGTCTCCCCTGCCTCCTCGCTTTTTCTTCTCTACAGAAGCTATAGCTGATTCAATTCACTGGAATTTTACCGAGTCTGCTGAATACTAGGCCCTTTGCGGGGACATGATAGTAAGTCGTGGCCTCACCCTCAGTGTAATGAGGATAATAGCAGGTAGCTTACACGGTTCCAGGGCGTGTGCTGACCATTTTACCTGCATTATTTAATTTCCTTCTCACAATGACCCTCGTCTGTAGCAGTCTTATTGTTTCCACTTTATAGATGGGAAAACTGGGTACAGAATTCCAATAACTTGCCTAGGTCACACAGCCATGATTCAAACCTATGATTATGTGGCCTCAAGGCCTGAGGTCTTAGCTACTGCATTGTATTCCCTTCTCATGATCTACTTGGTGATTTATACAATGAAACTCTTAGCTATACGAAATCATAGAACACAAAGAAACCACATAATAAATTGTTAAAATAAATTAATACTTCAATGTAAAACTATTAATAACAAATATTTATGATCATGCATGGATATAGATATAGAAGGTATTCATTTTCACTTTCAATTATTAGTATTTTAAGTGTAATTCAGGCACATTATAATTTTTTTTCAAATAGTCTTGAAGGGTATAAGATGAAAAATGAAAATCTTCTACCTATATTGTATATTTACTCTGTTACTTGACAGTATTCAATTCTGCTATGGAAGAGAAGAAAATAAATAGAATGGATGAAATATAAAGGAAGGGTTAGGTATAGATAGTGAGTAAACAAGCAGCTTGTGAGATCCACAGAACTTATTCCTATTACAACTGGGCATTTGTAACATCTCTTTCCCCCACCCCCTAGCTCCTGCAGCTGTCAATCTGTGCTCTGTCTCAATGAGGTTCGCTTTTTTAGATTCCACATATATGTGAGATCATAAGGTATTTGTCTTTCTCCCTCTGACATATTTCACATAGCATGACACCCTCAAGCTTCATGCATGTTGTTGCAAATGGCAGGATTTCCTTCTTTTTCATGGCTAATATTCCAGAGTGTGTGTGTGTGTGTGTGTGTTTGTGCGCGCACGCGCATGTATCTCACATTTCTTTATCTATTCATCTGTTAATGGGTACTTAGGTTGTTTACATATCTTGGCTATTGTAAATGCTGCAATGAACGTAGGGGTGCAAATATCTTTTTAGGTTAGTGTCTTCATTTCCTTCAGATAAATATCCAGAAGTGGTTTCACTGGATCATATGGTTGTTCTATTTTTAATTTTTTGAGGAACCACCATACTGTTTTCCACAGTGGCCACACCAATTTACATTCCTACCAACAGTAAAATGCACTCATTTTAAGTGTACACTTTGATGAGTTTGACAAATGTAACCACCACCCTAGTCAACATATAGGATATTTCCATCACCTCTAAAAAGCTCCTCATGCTCCTTGGCCTCACATTCCTGGCTAGGTAACCACTGAGCTGCTTTCTGTCACTAGTGAACCCATTTTTAAATCTTTGTTCTACCTGGAATTTGTTTTCATGTAGGGGAAAAAGAAGGTCTAGCTTTGTTTTCTTCCAAATGGTTAGCCAATGTTCTCAACTTTATTTATTGGATAATCTATCTTCCCCCATTGTTTTGAAATGCTTCCTTTATCATATATAAAATTCCTATGTGTACTTGAATCTCTTTTGCATTGATATATCTCTCTCTTCCTGTGCTGTTCCCAAACTTTCAATTACTATAGCTTTATACTGTTTTAAAATATATGGTAGGGCAATCCTTCCCACCCCACTGTAGTCATTCTCCTTTTTAATATTTTTTCATGGCTTATCTTGCATGTTTATATTCCATATGAAACCCTTACTTTTTTCCTTTAGAATCAATTCATCTAGTCTCCCTAATAATCCTGTTGGTTTTTAAAAAATTGAAATTAGATTAAATTTAGAGGTAATTGAACAATTCTGAGATAATTTAAATAAAAGTTTAGAAATAATTGAGTTGACATTTTAACACTATTATCTTGCCCTATTCAAGATTAAAGGATATAGTTCTATTTATTTAAATCTTATTTTATGTTTCTACATAGACATTTAAGTTTTCCTCGTGTAGGTCTGCATGTTTCTTGTGTGATTCCTAAATATTTGTTCTTTTTTGTGTTTTGATCCATGAGGTATTTTCTTTTTATGTTTTTGAATTGATGATGGTTTCTTTTTGGAGCAGTTGTATAATGGTGTAGTAGCCAAAGCAGAGGCTTTGGTGCCTTGTTGCCTGATTTAATTCTGATCTTGAGCTGTGTGAAAAGAACAAGTTACTGACTTTTTCTGTGGCCTTGGTTTCCTTCTCCATAGACTGAGGATAATAATTGTGTCTACCTCAGGGAACTGCTGAGAGAATTAAGCAAATTATTTTTGAAAAGTACTTAGAAAAGTGCCTGCCACATAAGTAGCACTCAGGAGATATTAATTATGTTGCAGAGCTATTGATTCCTATCCTTTAATTTTGCAATTAGCCACTTTACTGAATTTTCTTATTTTTTTCTAACAGTTCCTTCGTGGATGCTCTGGGTAATCAAGGTGTATTTTCATTTTGTCCATCCACTCTGGAAGGTATCTCCTAGTTCCCCCGTTGAATAAAAGGAGGAAATTAGTGCTCAATTCACTTCCCTCCAGACCTCCTTCCCCTCCTCCTCTCAGCCTCTTTCAGTTACATCATTACGTTTCCACCATCACCTGCACTATGTTCTGTAAATGTAACGAACGTGCTTTGTTACATTTGATTCTAAACCTGGGAGCTTTGGGAAGATGGCAGTTCCAAGGGCAGTGGCTGTGAAATAATTTTTCATTCTCTCTGAATCCGCACATAAAAGCAGGCAGAACAACTAGATAGCAAAATAAACAACTTATGGACAACATTTATAACACAACTAAGTGACATGGTATCTCCAGGAACCCCAAAACACAAACAAGTGAGGACAAACTACTAATAGCCTCAGGACGTGCTTTGTATCAGTATCTGTACAGAATAAAGCAGAGGGCAGCAATGGGGCATCTTACAGGTCTGAGACCAGGAGAAACCCAATAGATATTCCCTGATAGGCTTGGAAAGCCAATCTGAGAACAGACCTGAACGTGGGAGGAGTTTTACCCTCTCCACTACTGGCAAGGGGCTTGTGGTAGTGTCTGAAGGGGCTGGACCAGCCAGAGCTCCCTTTCAGGACAGGGCCCAAACTTGAGGGGAAATGGCTGGGAGTGGAATAATAAATGAGTAGGACAGAGAATATAGAGAGGAAGGAAAGAGAAGGTCCAGAAAAAAATGGGAGAAGAGAACAGATAGAAAATTTTAGAAATCAAAGCATCATATATTTATTTTTAAATTGAGATATAATCGACATATAACATCGTGTAAGTTTAAGGTGTACAATGTCTTGATCTGATACATTTATATATTGCAATATGATTACCACCATAGTGTTAGTTAACACTTCTATCACGTCACATAATTATCTTTTTTGTGTGTGATGATAACAATTAAGATCTAGTCTAAGGCATCATATTTTTGAACCATCTCCACCACCCCCCCCAAAAATAAAGAAAAAATCCACCATCACCAGCATCAGTAATAAAAACAATAAATACTACTGTTACATAGAAGGGGAAACTGTGAGGTTAGAAAAGCTATGCCAAATTTTTCTTCTGAAAGTTCATGAAAACTAACGTCACATAAAACATAGCAGAAAAAGATTGAGGTCAAATCCCATACAAAGTTATTATGAGAAAAAAAGAATCAGGAGCAGAATTACATCCCGACAAACAACGAATGCATGTCGGGAAGACCTACCTATAGATGAAGACTGTGCCCTTCTGATTCAAAATGAGCCAAAATACATTAATACAGTCACACAAGATGGGAGAGAGCAACATAGGTCAGAATTAGAAAATTCAGAAGTGAGGTGATAGAGTTCAGGAAATAATGAGAAATAAAATAATTATTATTGCAGAAATGATAAGCAAACTGGAGAGGACACAAGAGTGAATAAACATACCAGGAAATGCTTTTAGAGAAATGGAAGGCCAAAAGGGGGAAAATGTTTAAATTTAAAAAAATGAAAAAAGAAACAAAAAAGGACTTAAGAAAAAATGACAAATATTATAGGCAGGCAAGGAAGGTCCCACTTATGGGTAATAGATGTCCTGGAAGAAGAAATGCAAGGCAAGAGGAAAGAACAAATGAAGGCAACTATAACTCAAGAAAAGTTTCCTTAAATAATAAAATTCTTCAAATTGCATATTGAAAGAGTATACCACATACCTGAGAATATTGCCCCAGAGCAACTAATACCAAGATGTGCTCTAGTAAAATTATTAGACTTTAGAGAATAAAAAATCCTTTTGGAATTTGGGCAAAAACCACTTGTAAAGGAGAGAAAATTAGAATATCATTAGACTTTTCAATAACAATGCTTTACTCCTTATTTCTTGTTAGTGCCATCGAGTTGATTCTGACTCCTAGCAACCTTGTGTACAACAGAGCTGAATCCTGCCTGGTCTCTTTTGGATCACCCGCTCACCTTCCGGCGCTGTATCACGCAATGCTCCGCTGCTATTCACAGGGTTTTCCTGGCCAAATTTTTTCAGAAGTGGTTGGTCGGGTCCTTCTTCCTTGTCTGGAAGCTCCACTGAAACCTGTCCGCCATAGGTGACCCTGCTGGTATTTGAAATACCTGTGGCACAGCTTTCAATATCACAGCAACACACAGCCGCCACAGCATGACTGCTGACAGGCAGGTGGTGTGGTTCCCTGACCAGGAAATGAACCTGGGCCCTGGTGGTGAGAGCACCAAATCCTACCCATGTGACTCCTAGGATTGGCTTTATTCCGTATAGAGTAACACAGTTAAGGAAAGAAAATTTGAGCCAAGAGTTTTGTATCCAGCAAACCTGAATCTCAAGTATAAAGGGCAAAAACTGTTATCAGCATACAAAAGTCAGGGAATGTGAGCTCTTCCTGAGGAATTAGTAGAGAAAGAGACAACAACCAAAATGACCAGAGTGACAGAGACATAAGAGCATGTGGTGAGCATTAAACAAACATATGGCTACTTTTAGAACTGAAACTAAATGAGGGTTAAAAGAGAGAGAGTATAGAAGAAAGTGATGCATGTACAGATAAGGTAGATGCAGTACAATCATTTAAAAAACAGGGCCATAGTGGGAGAGCAGAGTAAACGTTTTCAACTGTTTTCAATATCGGTGGCACAGCGTCAGTACTGTTATTCTAAGACATCCGTACAGGCAGAGTCATGTCAAAAGCACTTGGGGGCCATCTTGAAGAGGCTCCCTCTGAAGAAAGAAGTACAAACGGAGGTTGAAAAAGAATGATAGTTGAAATGAATCAAAACCTATTGAGTATCTCAATAATAAGTCCACGATTTCTTAGTTTATAAATAAGTCCCAAGTTTTTTAGTTTACAAATGCTTATATTCCAATGTCACTGATTACCTTTGAAGAACGATAGAGGAATAATTTATTTTCTTGAAAGCTTGAAAAGAGTGGAAAAGAATCATGCATGTATCCTGCGTTTTCTATTAGAACTGTACTATTGGGAAACCATATTGAAAAAGAGAGGAAGCCCTTCTTTATAATATATGTATTTATATAAGTATACTTATATACTAAAAGCCATTGAATTGTAGGCTTTAAGTGGGTGAGTTGAATGGGATGTGAATTTTATCTCAATACAGCTGCCATTAAAAAAAAAAAGAAAAGAAGAAGGCATCACCACCTATAGTCTTGTTAAAAGGCTGACAGCTGAGTCTGATCCAGTCTCCGGATCCAGATGCCCATTTGCCAGATTACAGAGGAGATGAACATGCTGAAATGCAGCATGAGTATGCATCCAGCAAAGTCCAGAGTCCATGCTCTTCAATGGAAAAAGTGCAAGAAAAAGAAAGGGAGGGAGGGGGAAACTGTAATTTTTTTAAAAGCTTTCAAAATTAAAAAAAAATCAATATTAAACTATAATGTTTAGCGATGCACATTTGGGTAACAAAATGATTAAGAAGCCAAGGAAATGATTACTTATAATTACCAGGACAGTTCAGATCTGGATGGTGAAAATGGAGGAGTTTCTGGGATGAGTGGCAAAATTCTATTTCTCGAGCTGAGTGATGGTTAAATGATGTTCTCCTGATAGTAATTCATTAAGCTATACTTTTGTGTGTTTCCTGTATGTTTATTTTAGTTTACAATAAGAATGGGGCACTAGTGAAAAGTGTTTACAATATTATGATGCATGTAAGCATTATTTTGTGTAGGACGTTGACGTGCAGTGGGAAGGAAATGTCATCATACGTCACAAAAACTGAGCCTAACAAAGTAGACCCTTCCAAACATCAAGGTCAAATGGATTGTCTTTTTGCTTTCATAATGACTCAAAATCATCCTGCATTTTAGTTATCTTCAAATCTGGATTGTGATTTTCTCTTTTTCGTGCGTTTCCCCCCTCCGAGTTTCTGTCTTTTGTTCCCGTGGACAAAAGAAGCATATAACTTGAGGTTCTCACCAAGACCATCCAGCTGCTTAATCAGACTATTAATGTGAATTCACTTCTCTTTGAAGACTTATTCTGAGAGTTGACTGATTTCTTGTTTTTGGACTGATTACTTCCTAAGCGGCTACACGTTATCCTGGGCTTTTTTGTAAATTGAGATACTGGGTTAGGTCCCCGTTTACTGGGTCCCACATTTTCTTTTTTTCTTGGAATCTTTTTTTCTTTCTTCTTCTTTTTGGTAAAGAAGTTGTCACTTATCTACCATCTGTGCCAATCTTCCTCCATTTTGTGGTGGGAGGCTGCCACAGCATGACTTGATAAGTGGTGTGTAGGTCCATGCCTGGGATCTGAACCCGTGAACCCTGTGCTGCCGAAGCAGAGTGCACAAACTTAACCACTACGCCACCAGGCAGGCCCCCTTTTTTTCTTTTTGATTTGCTGGTTACTTTTAAAATAATTTATTTTCCAAAAAGATTGTGTGGGAGTTCATTTTTTTGAGTTCTTGTATGGGAGACAATGTCATTATTTTTACGTCACGCTTCATTGAGAGTTTGGCTATGTACAGAATATCAGGTTCAAAATTTTTCCTTTAAAACTTTGAGAACTGTTTTCTAGTATCTATTGTTGCCGATGCATGTGACACCTATCTAATTCTTAATCCTTTATAATTAACCTTCATTGCATTTTTTTTTTTTTTTTGGTCTCAGGACAAAAGGAACTTCCCTTTGTCCTTGGTGTTCAGAAGTTTCACAATGATGTACCCTTGTGTGGGTCTTTTTTATTTCTGTTCTGTGCTTGCTGAATCCTTGTAATCTGAAATTGTATGCCTTTCTTCAGCTCTGAGAAATGTTCTTCTGTTATTTATTTTCTATTTTCCTTTCCCGTATTTTCACTATTTGCTCTTTCTAAAACTCGTATTGGAAATATTTCCTGGATAAGTCCTCTATATGACTCTTAACCTTTTGCTTACATTTTCCATTTCTTTGACTTTTGCTCTATATTCCAGATCTCTGTGACTTTTTCTTGTGGCCTTTCTAGTGACTTAAAAATATTTACTCATCTTATTTTTAACTGTTCCATTTTTGCAGAAGCCCACTCCAGGTTTTCTAGGCATTGTTGTCTTAAATCTCTCCAACTATACTGATTAAAATTATTGTTAAGTTGTCTTTTTGTCTCTTAGTTGGTTTCTTTGAGGTCAGGTGTTTGATCATCTAGGTCCTTCTATTTTGTGTCATTGGTTTTCTAGTATTGTGTAGATCTGCAGCTCTTTTGAAGAGAAGCTCTCACTGTCGGCCTGGAACTAGTGTGTGTGGACTGATACCCTTTGCTGTAGGATAGATGGGCAAGGAGGCAAATGCTAACTGAGAAGGGCTTGACTCTGGTTTATATATTAGTCACGGTTCTTTGAACACCAGGGAAACTTATGGGAAAGATATGGTGTGCATAAAGTTTAGAATAAAGTGGAAGAGCAGGGATCAGGGCAGGACAGGAGCCCAGGACCCCCAGGAACCAGCACATCTTTGGCGATTTACCTCTAGGCAACCACCAAGGTTTAGGAACCAACAGTTTCTTCAGGGTAGAAGAAAGAACTCGAGCTATATTTAGTCTTTGTGTCAGTCTGTTAGAGGGATGACCTAACTGGCCTCATTTGGGTCAGGTGTCCACCCCATGGCCAAGAGAGGAAGGCATTTAGGTCTACAGTTTCTTGATTGACCAGACTGTAGCCAGTGCAAGATGAGTGGTTCCCCAAAGCAAGACTGGGGTTCTAAAAGAAAGGGGAATGCATACAGGGCATACAAAACGATGGGTTTCTAGCAAATGAACCAGCAAGCTTGGCCCTCCCTAAAGAGATCATCCACTCTCTTTATCAAGTGTTTCCTGGTTTTCCAAGGAGTAATCCTGCAGCTGACAGTCATTCTCCAAATGTAAATGTGGGGATGCGGCCTGACTGCCAACTGTTCCAGTGACAGGCCTTCAGTTCATTGTGCTGATTTCTGCTCTACTCTTGACTCCCACTCTGTTCCTGCTGACCTTGAACTCAGAGTCCCCCAAAATGTCTCCAACCTTAGCTACAGCTTTCTCTGCTGTACGTTCTGAGCTGTTGCTGCTTCCTCTGTTTTATCTACCAGTATAATCTCATCTTCTCTCTTTATTCAAGAAATCTATCAAATTTCTGACCTCCGGCTGGCGTCTTTTATGTGATATATTCCCTTTTCTTCTTCTTTACTATCATGTCAATGTGATTTAGGAAGGAGAGGAGGTGAAGCCTGTTCAGTCTGCCATCTTGTATCAGAAGTCTTCATAGATAGATTAATCTCTTCATTTCTTTGAATGTTTCCATGGTTGGTGGATTTTTGAGGCTTCTTTGTTCCTGGCAAGTAATCCACATTTGTTGAAATTTAGATGGGAAACCCCTAGCATTTTCCTTGCTCACAATGGGAGGAAGCCTTACTATCTATTTAATTCTATGCTCAGGTTTTAGCAGCTGGCACTCCATAGATGCCATAGGCACAAAGCACCATAGTATCCCAGCTATTCTCTGTCAACTGGGCTGAGCTGATTGCTGACAGATTTCTCCGCATTTATCTTCTCCCTTGACTTTTGTGCTTGCCTGGAGGCTCAATTTAAAGAAAACTTTCTTCTCTCATCTTTCAAAAGAAACAAATGAGGATCTGTTTCATTCTCAAAGGCTTAGGTCCCCTCTATTCTGATAAACTACCAGTTGAATAAGATTTTAGCTTTAGGAAAGGTAGGTAGCTTAGGATAGTTTTTAAAAAAATAGAAATCAGAAGATCTAAGATGTTAGCCCTCGCCTTGTCACTTACTATTGTATGACCATCAGGAGGTCTTTGAGCTTTGGTTTCAACATCTGAAAAATGGGACTAGAAACATTGCTTTAGCTTTCTTCACCTGTTTGTCATAAAGATAATATTAAAAAAGCACTTTGCAAGCTATTATATAAATGAAAGCTATTGTTCAGAAGGGTCAGCATGGTTGAAGCACTCAAAATTTCCTTAAGCCTGTGGGCTCTAGAAAAAGTGTGAATCGGGGGCAGAAACCAGATTTTAGTGGTAAGATATGATCTATACTATAGGGAATGTTGGTTCTAAGGGTGTATTTATTTGTTCAACAAATATTCAGCAAACCTTCTCTGTGTCTGGCACAGTGTAAGACACTGGGGATATACTGGTGAGTATCTGTGCCTGCCCACATGGAGCTTGTAGACTAGAGGGAGAGATGGACATTGACCAAATAACCACCTAGGTTAATATGCTAGAATATAAACTGTACGAGAGCAGAGACTTTTTTGGTTACTGCTGTGTCCACAGTACCTAGAATGCTCAATAAATCTTTAATAAATATTTGTTGAGTTTGCGGTAACCCCTAAGAAGGGAAATTCCAGAAAGTTCCAAGAGTAAACATCAGAGGACCTAGAGTAGCCTTGGGGGTTTGAGGGCTTCCCTGAGCAAGTCATGTTTGAGCCGAGATCTGAAGGATGAGTAAGAATTAACTTGGAAGAAGTGGAAAAGGAGTGTTTCAAGCCAAGAGATTGAGGGAAGAAAGAACTTGGCATGTTCTAGCAACTGAAAGGTGGTGAGAGTACTTGAAATAGCCTAGAAAGAAGGGTGGCAGGAACATGGAGGTAGATAGGACAGGAGAGGGAGAGGGAGGGAGAGAAAGGGGGAGCCACTGTAGTTTACCAGGTAGCTGACAAGTCACTATGGATTTTATCTGTGCATGTATGGGGCCAGGAGGGGAACATAATGAGTACTGCCAAAGGTTGGCCAATTTAGAATTTAGGGGTACCATAGCTGTCAGCTCAAAGGCAGCATAAGTGTACCTTATGACTTGGTCTTTCTATCCTTTTTAAACCTATAAGTAACTCTTGCTTGTTCTACCATTTATTCAATCTATTTTTTTTAAAGATTTTAAAAATTTTTTCCTTTTTCTCCCCAAAGCCCCCTGGTACATAGTTGTATATTCTTAGTTGTGGGTCCTTCTAGTTGTGGCATGTGGGACGCTGCCTCAGCGTGGTTTGATGAGCAGTGCCATGTCCGCGCCCAGGATTCGAACCAACGAAACACTGGGCCGCCTGCAGCGGAGCGCACGAACTTAACCACTCAGCCACGGGGCCAGCCCCCATATTCAATCTATTTTTAATGGATCTGACAAGATATTGATTTACTTAAAATTCTTTATATTTAACATATCTTAAGAATTCTGCCTAATTCTCACAAGCTGCTTGTTGACTCATTATCTATCTTTAACACCTCCTATGAATTTAATTTATACCTCATATAGCTTACTTACATTTTGTGGGTTTCATCCATCCTCTTGTTTCTCTTGTCTTTTCTGGCATGGTTGAATATTGTCAATAATAAAAACACATTACATGCTCTAGTAAGACTATTTTGAGTTCTATAAAACACCCAGCACAGAGTCTAGTACCTTATAGGCATCTGAAAATAAAGAGTAGCTATGTTACATGTTTATATTTTATATGTAGATATGCTCTACTTTAGTAAAAACAATGTGTAAAAATATGGATTAAAAAGTATATTAGGTAATGCTTATTCACTTTACAAAGTGTTGTTTCACTTCATAAATGATTTTCCAGGATGTGTTCTCCTAGTGTATTTAATTATAATTATTGGCTTTGAAAATGGAGGAAGGCAACCACAAACTGAGGAATGTAGTGGCCTCTAGATGCTGGAAAAGGTAAGAAAACAGATTTTCCCCGTGAATATCCAGGGAGGAACCTAGCCCTGCCAACACCTCTATTTTAGTGTTGTCTTAAGCCACACTTAATTTGTGGTAATATATTATAGCAGCAATAGAAAACTAATAATAGGATTTTGACATTTGAAAGTGGGGTGCTGCTGTATCCATTACTTAAAAATGCTGAAATAGCTTTGGAATTGAGCAGTGGGCAGAAGCTGGAAGAATTTTGGGGAGGCCAGATTGTCTTAAACAGACCGATGATGGAAATATGGATGTTAAAGTCTCTGTTAGTGAGGGCTCTGAAGAACCATCTTAGAGAATACTTAAATGGTTGTAAACAGACTATTAATAGAAATCTGGACTTTAGAACACTTCTTGTGAAGACTCAAAGGACATAAGGAATATGTTATTGGAAACTGGAGAAAAGTGGATCCTGGTCGTATAGTGGCAGGGAGGTTAGCAGAATTTTGGCTTGCATTTATGTGGTAAGCAAAGCTAGTAAGTGATATTTTAGCTGAGGAGATTTCCATGCAAAGTATTGAAGGTGTGGCCCGCTTTCTCCTTGTTGCTAGTAGTAAAATACAAGAGGAGAGAGATAATGGTTAAACAAAGACCCAAGACTTGATGTTTTGGGAACCTCTCAGGCTATCCAGATTGCAAAAGATGCTAAAATTGAGAGATTTACTTTTAGGAAAGCATACTCTAAAGAAAAAGCTGAGGGTGTACTGTATAGACTTTTGCTGATACCTCAGACAGATCAAAAGGTCAGAGTATTCAGTCACACAAAAGGCTTTTTGAAGGATGTGGTTCATGGACCCTCTCAATCAATCCAGAGAGCATGGCAGAAAGCTTAAGGTCAGTGTCCCTTAGCCATTTCAGCAAAAACAAAAACAGACTTGGGATTATCTACCAAAGATCTGTGGACAAGCCTCTTGCCTAATGCAGTGAATCCCTGTGATATACACAGGAGACTCGCAGAGCTCTTGATCATTTTGTACCAGAAGAAACACTGCCAGCTTGGACTGAAGGGGACAGAATGAAATGAAAGAATACCATTGGACCCACAAAATTCTAAAGGTGAGAAAGAGGCTGATAAAACTACTCAGCTCCAAATATGTGTTACCTTTCATGAAAAGGGAGGAGCATGTGGATGGAAAAGGAAGACGAAAGAATTTAAAAGGAAGATATTTCTGGGTTACACTCCTAGACAGATTCTGTGAAATGGGCCTCCAGTTTGTTTGTGATGAGCTACAAGTAAGCCTGCATTCTTTTTGGTAATACATTGTGATTGTGTTTGCTTCCAGATTTTGTGGAGCAGAACATCAGAGTTATATTTATAAGCACATCACATAGTTATATCTAGAATGATCCATGTTATTTTGATGATACTAAAAGCTGGTATAGAGAAATGGCATAATATTTTTCAAGGAAATGTCAAAATTAGCCTCATCCAAGCTCCGTTATTTGGAGAAAACAAGTTTTCATGCCAATGGAAGTAGAAAAAAGGGGAATACAGTGGCATAAGAGTAGAGTTGATCAAAATGTTAGTACCATAGCTTTAAAAGGTGCTGGCAGTTTTAATTTTGAAATTCCTCTTTCACCTAGCTGGCATGTGATTGACCTTATTTCCAAAGACTTGTGTGTTCATTTACCAGCAGACTGAAACCTCTTCTATGAGTGCACTTCTAGGTGCTAGGGAGAATAGAGCTTATTAAGATGTGTCCCTGCTTGTGTAGACTGAAATAAATGGCTACAAATTCCTCCCATCCCTGTGTCCTATTCCCTTAGCAATGTGACTTTACCTCTCCTGCCCTCAGTAGGTAAAGGCTATGTTCTACCATCTTGAATGTGGGCTGAACTTGTGACTCACTTTGTCCAATAGAATGTGGCAAGAGAGACATTTGTGGGAGTTCTCAGCTATGGGAGTTCCATACCTTGCAGCCTCCAGTCTTGCTTTCTTGAAATTCTGTTGCTGCTATGGGAAGAAGCCAAGGCCAGCTTCCTTGGTAATCAGAGACCCCACGGAGAGAGAAAAACCCAGTTGAGAGCCAGCACTACTCCCAGTCATACGAGTGAGGCCATTTTGGATCATCCAGTCCCTGCTGAGTTGCCAGCTGATAGCTGCCACGTAAGTAAGCCCAGATGAGAACAGGAAAAGAGCCACCCGTCTGAGACTAGCCCAAACTGATGACCCATAGTATCATGAGGTAATAAATTACAGTTGTTTTAAGCCACTAAGTTTTGGGGTGGTTTGTAATACCACAATATAGAACTGCTATTGAGGGGCTCACTGTCTAGTGAGTGTATGTCCATGGCTTTTCATTCTAAAAGATTCAGCTAGGGATTCTATACTTTGGTTTACGGTAATTCAACTCATTGGGTTTCACACATTTACATATCCTGTCTTGCCTTTTTGTCCTTTTAGTCCAGATTTTCTGGATTTCATGTGCTACTTTTGGATTTTGCTAATGAGGATTTATTCAATTTTAGATCCAGTGTCTCAAAAGAAATTGCCACTGGGTTTAAGCAAAAGCTTTTTTATACCACAAGAGGGGAGGATTTGAGTTCATTGCAAGAAGCAGGCCTATCGTTCTTCTTGGACAGGCTCCTGATTTCTGAGCCTAGGTGTTCCAGAGTTCTTTGTCTAGGCCGGAACATGCGAGTAATTCTGACCAGCGTTCCTCCTTATGGGAAGCGTGCATAAAGTTGGATCATACTTTTGTGAACCACTACCATTTAAAAGAGAATTTTACATTTCAAGGATGCAAAGGAGCCCCCAAAAAATCTTTCTTGAATGTCACATAGAAGAGATTATCATTCTATGGTTATCGATCAGATGAAACTCACCATACCCTAATGAGTTTTACCTAGTGAGTAGCCCCACCTGGGCTGGCACCAAGGGTGAGTTTGCCTCTACTCGTGGATAATAGAGCTTCCTGATGGCAGAGGATCTGCTTCTTTGGTATAGGGATGTCCTTACCAGTGACTAGAAGCTTTAGGTCATAAATGAATTAGAAGCTGGGCTTGTATCTAAGAGATGAAAATATTTAGGGTCTTTGGTGTAACATGATGTGTCTGTCCTTTTCTAAAACTCCCATTGGTTCTCAGTGAGGTATTCTTTTGTTCTTGGTGATATATTCTTTCCTCTTACTTTGTGTTTGTGTGTTATATTTCTTCTTAATTTATGGCGAGAATTGATGTATTGTAACATTTAATATTAGTTAGCTAATATTTCTCAGGGCAGGGCAAGAGAGGGAGTATACTGCTTGTCTCTACTTGTTTAAATAAGCAGTTTACAGGGGTTTAACAAGAGGACTCACAATCTTACCACCAAGATTGTATGGCCTTAGTCACCATGAAGTTATATGGTGGTCTTAATGGTTTTGCAATATGTGAGGAGTTTTTTTAAATCTATCTATTGCTTGCTCTATTTTACTTTAGGATTTTCAGAAGTAGGTATTTGAGGAGAATAAGGCTTATTAAAATACCAGTTCAAGGTACAATAATACACTGAATAGTACAGTAGTAATTTTATTAAATATATATGAAATGCTAAACTAATTATTGTTTGAAAATTTAAAATGCTTGCAGAGATTCCTAAGGATGTCATTTTATGTCCAGAGAGAATGTGGAGACAGGATGGCTCTTTTATGATCTGAATGCTAGAAGCTTATATTGCTCTTTGAGGAAAACCATCAGGCCCATAGCATTTTTTTTTCTGGGAAAAGCAGAAGCAGACAGTTCTTCACTCTTGGTTTCTGTTCTGTAGCCTTATAACCCCAATTCCCTGGCCACAGCTGATGGGCTGAAGAATTGATGGACTGACGAACTGAAAACTGGCCCAAAGAGAGCTACAGGTCAGTCGAGATTGTTTGGCCACTTCAATCCAATCCAACATACTTTCGGGGAGAAGGAATTCCATTCACTCAGAACGATGCTGGTAGGAGAGTGGCACAGAAGCCAAGAGACATGGAGATAGCAGTAAGTAGGAGGCAAGAAACAGTAGTAGCTACAGGTAAGGAGAAGCCACTGAGGTAGAGAATAAATAAGAGGAGGGGAGAAACTTGGTGAATGTAATAGAAACTATCAGTACTTGGGTCACCATAAAACAGCACCCCAGGACAGGGAGCAAGGGAAGGCTTCTGTGGAGAGATGACAAGATAGCCAAAGAATAGTAGATACTTTTTGTGGTGTTGCTCATTTCACAGCAACCCCTTTCATTTGAGAATGTCCTTTCACACTCTCGAGACTCCTCTGTGGCAGCAATGATTGTGCTATGTAGCCCTACTTTCTAGGCCTCAGTTGATTGGACCAAGGGTGGCAGTTTCATCTAAGCTGAGTCAATCAGATGTACTTTCCTGGGACTTTGGAATTGAGACTGAGAGATAGTCCATCCGCCTGTGACTGGAGTGAAGGGGCATGAAGCTATGAGGTGAGAAGAAGACAAAGCTGGGGTATGGAGAGAAAAGAAAGAAACAGATATGCAGCAAGAAGTAGACATGGAGAGGCCATGTGGGGAAAGGGAGGGAGACAGTGTGAGAGTCTTGGCTTCCATTTCCTGGCTCTTATCCCTCAAAGGAGCCCTTTAGGGCCTCAAGATATGTGTATTTATATAATACCCATCATTTTAAAAAAAAAATTAAGGTGGCTCAATATAGTGTCCAGTTTTGAAGGCCAGCAATGAAGAATCTTGATGAGAATATAGAGCTGGTGTGGTAACCTGTACGAAACTTGTGTTCTCTATGAAGCCCAGCAGGGCAGCTGTCAAGATGGTTTTTTGCCTCTTTTACAATAAGCTCCCAGCTGAGTATGTCTCATTTTTTTGCAACCTAGAAGAGACTAGCAAACAGAAATATGTGGAGAATCTGACATAATAATGGGGTGTGAAACTAATAGAGTTAGGTCTTCCAACACCAAACACCAATTTCTAGTTGAGGATACTGCTGCTATTTTCTCATCTCACTATCCTTTGCTTTATCTATGACTGTGTTCTTGGAGGGCAGAGGCTGTCTTGGTGCAGTAGGAATGGGGGAGGCCCATGCACAGTTTCTCAGGTTCAGAGGTCCCCCTTTCTCCATTTGAAGTCTCACTGTGATCCTGCCCATCTGTGCTGACAGGGCATGGCCTTCTTGGTGAACAGACACTTCAAAACCAAATGTGGGTTCAATGATTGTGACTTCACTAAGCGTTGTGTTGTTTTCATTCATGTACCCTGGAGCCTCGCACCTGGCCCAATACTAATAGGCTCTCCATCAAAACTTATTGAGGGAAAGACTGAATAAATTGTTTTTCTCACTGGTGGATGGAAGGTAGGAAAACCAGAGTATAAAACCTGAAACCAAACCACATAGTGAATTATATATTCTGAGCATACAAATGGATAGATACCTAATAGTATTCTTTAGGGTATTATTTACGATGATGGTATCCTCACTATGCAATTTTTTAACCCCTAGGTGTGAACTGCCTGGCATGGAAAACATAGAAAGAATATTGGGTCCACGTGTCCTTTGCAGGGAGCTTGCTTTTCTCTACCCCAGACTGTGCTTCAATTTGGAAAGAAAAATGGCAAGCCTGGTTGCCACCAGGTCAGGCATCACTCCTGCTGAATTCCCCAGGGGAGATGACTTCACAGTTTCTGGGAGGTGTCTACTTATTTCACTTGTCAGAGGAATGTTTATGGTTTTCATTTAAATTTTAATAGGTGAAAACATCTGTTCCCCATCCAACAGTGATGTTTTGCATTGGGTATAGATGAGAATCACTTGGCTGAGCACAAATATTTGCTGTGTATTGGATGCTCAGAAAAATAATGTAGACCAAGGACAAAGAAGTGGAGAGGAGTGAAGAACGGAGTGGGAGGAGAAAGTGGAAGCAGTGATAGAAGGTGATGTTTGGGCAAGAAACCTCTCCCTGCTCCAGCTGGTGGCACTGTGTGCAGCCTGTCCCTTCTGGGTGGTCTGGCTGGTCTTGGTGGGTCCCAGGCCTCTCCTCCTTCTCTGCAAGCACAGCCAGTGGGGCTTATGAGCTTCTTAGCTCCGTTTTATGGAGCTGTTCCCTCATAAAAATTGTGGGCGCCTCTGGCCGCTCATACGGGAAAGGGTGGATATACACCTGCATATCATGGCTCCCACACGCATTCGACCCTCAAGGCTGGCAGAAGTGGCTTCACCTTGATTGCTCCTGTACCTTGAGAGGTTTCTCCCTGCCTCTCATCACCTGAGCTCCTGCTGGAATGTTGAGTTTCTGGGGTAGGGCTAAACAGAGCAAGGGCTTGTTCCTCCACAGTTCAGAATTCACAGATGACCCCCTGATCACCTTTCTGGCTCTATCTCTCATTCCCCCCTCCTTTCCATGTTCTCCGGCCACCCCAAATTACTTGTAGTCCCCCAAATGCTCATACTTCTGAGGTTTTGCATCTGCTATTTTTTTTAACCTGGAATGCTTCCTTTTTCCCAGGCCCTCTTCATGCAGTGGTGTGTGCACATGCACAGAACATGCACGTGAACACAGGCACACACCACCCTGCCAATTTCTTTTCATACTTCAAAACTCAGACTGAAGTTTTGTCTGTGAGGTGTTCTCTGACCCGCTCAAGCACAATTCGTCATCCCGCTCCTGCTGCCTCACTGTTTTGCTCATGCACTCTGGGCCAGTGTCTGTCATGTCACTTTGCAGTGAGGGTTTTGGATATGAGGGCTCTGGCTCTGAAATCAAGTTGCTTGGCTACAAATCACAGCTCCATCACTGGGCTGTGTGATCCTGGGCCAGATACTTAATACCTTTGTGTCTCAGTTTCCTAATTTGTAAAGTGGGGATAGTATTAAAAATGACCACATAGGGTTTTTGAGAAAATTAAATGAGATGATACATGTAAATGACTTAGCAAAATATTTGGCTCAATAAAGGGCAGCCGTTAATATGAACTCCTCAGTTTTTCCTTTCAACCATCTTGTACAGGGACTGTCTCATAGGTATCTTGTATTCCTAGAGCCTGGCATGTGATAGGTCTTTCATATCTGTTTGTTGAATTGAATTGTTGAACTGATGGCTCCCAATGGCTTACTGGATTAAGTCCATATTCCCTGGAATCAGAAGTTTGGGTTCAAATCTTAACTTTAGCATTTTCTAACTGTGAGACCTAGGGCAAGTTAATTAAATTTTCTATGCCTCAGTTTCTTCATCTGTAAAATGGTAATTGTGATAGTACCTAGTACATAGAGTAGTTGCAGGATTTAAAAAGATAATCCACATTCACAGTGCCTGGAATATGGAAAAATCTCAATAGATGTTAGTTGATATTATTCCTATTAATGTTATGAGTATTATTTCATTTAAAGGCTCATCTTAGATATCACTACTATAAAGTTTTTCTCAATTACTCCAGCTGGAAGTAATCTCATTCTTTATTCAATCATCCAATATTATTATGAAATGCCAACTATAAGCTTAGCACCATGCTAGACACTTGCCACGCAGTGGTAGATAAATCAGATACGACTGCCTCATTCTTGTAAATTGGGGTGTGAAGGAGTGGTAAACCTCAACCTGTTCTCAAAGTTCTCAAACCACTGAGATACAGATTCAGGAGACAGAAAAATGGAGATCAAAATATCAACTTTTTAGCTGATTTTGCTGGATTGGAGAACATGATGTGGTCTATTAAATTCAGTTTTTCTACTACTTTCCTTACAGAATTAAACTCAGCTGTCTATCAGTTAGTTTTGGCTTTAATTAACAGAAAGCTTAAGTAATGGTGGCTTATTATCTGACAAAAAGTCTGGCAGAGGGTGACTCCAGGATTCTTCTGCAGCTCAGTGGTGTCATTAAAGACCCATGTGCTTTTTATCATCCGTGTGCTGCCTTGTGGTCTCAAGATGGCAGCTCCAGCTCCAGGTTGGAGCTGTCCTCAGACCTGTATTCCTAGCGGGAAGGAAGTGCAGGATGGCAAAGAGGGCTTTCTTTTTATTAGTGAGGAAATTCTTTCCCAGGAGCTTTCAAATAGACATCCCTTTACATTGTATTGGCTAGGACAGGTTAGCATGCTCATATTCAGCCTAATCCCTGGCAAAGGGTGAGCTTCACTTGCCTGGCTAAGACCATTTCATCCTCTGATGCCGGCGTCCTCCATCTACTACTGGAATGACCTCTATTAGAGGGAAGAGGGGGAGAAAGAGCTGCTGAGAGGTCATCCACATGGATTGCTACACTGTTCGGGCAGAGAGTAACTGCAGGCTTCTCCCCACCACAGCTGGGTACAGCCTGAAGGACAGCAGGAGGAAAGAAACCACACCTCCCTCAGTCAGACCCCAATGAACCAGAAGGTAAAGAGGCTTGATTTCACGAGCTCAGTTTCTTCCCTGATCTCACCAATTAGGAAGGTCACCACTCCTCCATTGGAAGGAACGTGTATGGAGAGGAGACCAGGGCAGAGGCGCTTCCCAGTCCTGCTCTCCCCAAGGGAAAGGAGATTAAGTTAGGATATTGTGCTGCCTGGGCCCAAGCAGGCATGCCGGGAGGAGGAGGGAAGCTTCTCCTGCAGCAAAGGAGACTAGTGCATGTCTCTTAGTCCTTGTGTGCACGTCTATCATAGCCTCTCACCACCTTCTGCCTCACAGCACGTTCAGTGTCTTCCTCTTTTTCTGGGTTCTGAGGTCCTCGAATGCATGGCCTTATACCCTTGGCTGTGTACCCTGCATAGCATCTTACATATGTCATTGCACATAGTGAGGGCCTGGCACATGATTGTTGGATCACTCAGCTCCATTGTCTTGGATGAAGGCCCATTGCATTCACGCCTATAGATGGAAGCCTGGCCTGCCAAAGGGTCACTATGTGTTGTCATAATTATCTAACACACGATACATATGGGTATCCATAGTTACCTATGTCACTATGAATAACATAGTAGTGTATGCTGTTTATTTATTCCGTTATTCAACAGACACAGTCAGTCCCTCCTGTGTGCCAGGGGTCCTCCCAAGAGCTGGGATGCAGAGATGGACATGATATACTCCCTGCCTTCAAGCAGCTCTCAGTCTCATGAAAGAGGCTGACCTCAATGTGCCACTTACGTATATGCTAATGAAATATTATCCATTTTTGTTCACTCACTTCCCTCTACCCCAGGGAGTGGGAGCTGCACCAGTGTCTGTCTGTCTTTAGGGGTTGCGGAAAATCTCATCACATGGGCCAGAGTGGTAGATGAGAGTTAGACAGGCTGAATCTGCCAATTCCAAGCTATGTATGCTTTCTTCCCATCACCTCAGTTTCCATATCTGTAAAATAGTGTACCTACTCTTCATAGAGTTGTTGTGAGGATTAAGTTAGATAATGCATGTCCGTGCCTGGCACACATGCTAGCCACTATTATCATTATTTCATCTATTAGTTTCACCACCTCCAATAAATGCACCATTCTGGGTTAAAAATAATACCTTGCTTATGTAGAGACCACAGTGTATGTTTGTTAGTCAAAGATTTTTACATTGATTCGAAGGAATCATTTAAAAACAGCAGCAACTCAGACATAACTTTTGATCAATTAAGGGCTTGATTCATTTTTTTTTTTTTAATCTGAAGATATTCATTGCAAGGGCAAGTTAAATGCACCCTACCAAAGCCAAAAGTCTCACTGCCTGTTGAGTGTTAGAGAAACTGTCCAATTGTTTACATAAAGACCCAGGAAATCAGGAAGATGTGAGATTAGGAAAACAGCAGGCAAAGGGGAGTACTTACAACCATGTATGAAAGGTGTTAACTGTGCATGCCATGAACCCAACTGTTCATTCTTTTGGGCTTTTTAGGTTAATCGTTGAAGAATTCTTGTGTCACTATAATTGGCTAAATCAAGGCCTTTGACTTAGGCTGGTTTTAATTCTTTGGATTAAATAGTCTCACTGATTTTTCCATTGCTGAAGGAAGAAACCCCAGGGAAAACACTGTATTGGTTGGGAAACCAAATATACATTGGGCCGGAGCTTTTAATGCAGCTCTTGGATCATCTTCTTATGGATTTGGTAGTTGCTGGGGAAAGGAAGACCAGACTTTATGTTCCTTGAGGATGGGAACCTGATCTTATATAACTGTGTCTCTAGGGTTTAGGATATTGCTTGGTAATAACAAGTACTCAATAAATATATTTTTAGTTCACATGGTTGAGCAACAGTTTAGTTGAACATAAAATTCCAGGTGGACAGTTATTTTTGATAAGCACTTTGATCTTATTATGTAACTGTCTACTGGCTTCTTGGTTGTTTTTGAGAAGTCTGCTGTCTATCTAATTGTCATTCCCCTCTTTCCCAGGGGTAATCTCTATTCTGAAGTTGGTGTGTATTTTTCTCATCCACGTTCTTATACTTTTACTAAATGCATTTAGCTATAAAATATTAGTGTGAGGTTTTAAAAAATATATATAAATTATTACCCTGTAGATATCCTGCAATTTGCTTTCTCAAGTCACAATTATGGTCTCAATATTTACCCATGTTGATCCAAGTAGGTCTACTTCATTTATTTTCACTGTTACATAATGTTTCATTGTGCAAATATACCACCATGCATTTATTCACTGATGGCCACTAGGTGGTTTCTGATTGTTGCTATTGCAAACAGTGCTTTGATGAGCATCCTTGTGTCTATCTCCTTGTGCAATGTAGAAGATGCACAGTTAGAAGTGGAATTGCTGGATCACGAGGGATATGTACATTTTAGATGCTGATGACTGATCTCCAAAGTGGCCATGCCAACTTATGCTCCTAGCAGTAGGGCATTAGAACCTCCCTTCTTTATATTTTCATCAGCCTTGGCATTGGCAGACTTCTGAATGGGCATGTACTTGACCCTTACTTTGCACATACTCTCCAGGATTATCATTCCCTTTTTACAGATGAGAAAACTGAAGCTAAAGAGTGGCATGCTCAGAGAAAGAATGAGTGAGTGAATGAATGAATGAATGAATATAGTGGTACTCTGTTCATTTGTTTGTTTACTTATTTATTATTCTCCTATCAGAACATAAGTACCATGAGTGTAAGTACCTTATCCCTAGCCTTAGCATAGGTCCTGGTATAAGGCAGACACCAAGAAGTTGTTGTTTAATGAAGGAATGAAAGGAGGAACCTGGGCAGAGAATGTCTGCTTTCTTCAGGAGGCTCCCCTCGGCCTTCTGAGAGCTACATTCTGTACTTCTGCATTTCCCCTGCAGGATTTTAGAAGGAGCAATAAAGGCCTGCAGCAGGCTGGGCTAATGGAGTGGAGGAAGGGTGACAGCTAAGAATTTTTTCAATGGAAAATTAAATCTGCACAGCAGGAGTCTGATGAGAAGCTGGGGCCAGCCTGAAGGAGGATGCAGCTGGAGGGAGTGTCCATCTGGATCCCACAGGCTTCTGGATTTTGAGAGGTTATTCTTAGCCATCTTTTCTTCAGTCTTTATTTTCTCCTAATCAGGGCTCTCTTGATTTTGCAACTGGAGCCTTTTTTTCCCCTCTGTAAAGCAATGATTTTCCATATAGTAATTCTTTCCTTCTTTAGACTTCCCAGAGGCGGTAGGCAGTTCTTTCTAAGCTCAGACACTGTGCACGCTGCCTCCCACCCTGCTCCTCTCGCCTGCTTTTGTGGCTGGTGGAGACCTATTATGTGTGCTGGGTATTTGACCCCGGCTCCTTCTTTGTTTACAAAGAACTCAACCATACCACTCTCCTTGCTAATTATTTTTTCCTAGTAACATCAATATGAGTACATTTCCCGGCTGCTCCCCCTCCTCCTCCCGTGTCCTGAATTCTGCTGGATTAATTTAACTTGAGCCTAAAGAGACAGCAAAACGTAGGGATTGTGGCTGAGCTTTAATCCTTGGTTCCTGCGTCATAATCATAATCACTCATGTTGACATGGTGCTCTCTCGTGGTTGACAAAGCTCTTCAACACTCAGTAGCTCTTTAGTCCCCAGAACAACAGAAGCTAAGGCCTCTAGGGTTTGGTGACATCCTCAATATCATCACATGGCTAAGAAAAAGAAAGGCCTAGGTTTGATTTTGCTTTTCTGAAGCTAAATCCCCTATCTTCTCTTTCAGCTCTTGCAGGGTCACAGTCAAATGCCTTTGGGAGCCAGGTAGATAATCTAAATAGAGAATTTGGCTGGAGTAGACTAGACTACATTGGGGGTAGTAAGGACAATGGGGAATTGGAGAGCATGCCTTGCCTAAAGGTGTCAAAACGCAAAACATGTAAAAAGCAGTTTAAGATAATCTTTTATTTTATCACCTACTCAGTGTCCAGCCTATACCTTTTATTGGTGGGAGAGTCTGTGGATGGTGTCACCTTTACCACTGAGTAGCACTGACTTGATGGCATGAGTAAGCATGACCTTGGTTGTGGTAAGCCTGCAGTATAGTTGACGCAGTACGGTATGTCTAAGATTAAGTGAGTGATTCTATTGCTTTTGGGGTAGTATTACAGACCCAAGGATACGCAGATCCTGGGCCTACCCATCATCGCTCCTCCCCTAGAATTTTCATGGAATGAGATTCAAAGTAATATTACATTAATGGTTGTGCAAATCCATGATGCCCTAACCCACAGCCCTGGTCAAAGGTTTGCCTCCTTCTTTCCCATCTCTTTCTTCTCTCCTCAACCCTTTTTGAAATCATGGGGCTTGGTTTCTCAGGTCAATATGCTGAGAGAAAGAGTGACAATGACAGAGACAGAGAGGTAGTCAGGGCCCCAAAGGAACACCAAGTTCACTCTCTCACCCAGGGCATAAGATATGGAGAAAAGGGAGAGGAGAGCATGGTTCATGATTCTAAGTAGAGAAAGCTTCCCCATTAGTAAAATGTGGCCCGGTGAAGGTCACGGGCTTTGGCTCCTTCTTTTTTGAGGGAAATTAGGAAGGGAGTGGGCTGAGGTGGGCCTAGCATGGACACAGGGCTGGAGTGTATGCCCTGCTCTAAAGAGAACAGTGGTTGCGAGTGTGGCCCTGGAGAGCACAGCTCTGCTACCAACTAGCTCTGTGAACTTGGACGAGTTATTTCACCTCATTTCTCAGCATCTTCATCCATAAAACGTAGGTAAGTGCAGTAGTGATGAGGATTAATTGAGAGAGGCATGTATATTGTTCAGCAAATGTTATTTTGTTAAGTTCTGTCTCCTAGCTATACTCTTCCTCATGTTAGCTAGAACCTGAGGAAGGCTTCAAATGGTGGCAGAAGGAATATGGAGAGAATAATTCATAGAACAAAAACTACAATATTCTGCTAGTCTTCCCTCTCAGAACTTGCCACTTGCTCATATGCCCTGATTATACCTTTTTTCTCTAGTTCCATACCCTCAGATAGTCCCAGGGAGCTGGAATCCCAGATGAGGTAGCTAGAACTCTGCTGGATAAGATTTGGCTCTCAAATGTGCTTTGTGCGAGGGATAACTGTGACTTTTGTCTTAATATTCACTCTGACTTAACTGCCATTCAGTTGAACATTTTCCTAAGTAGTTGTTTTCTCACCTGGCTTCTTGTGGGACAGAAAATTTAAGAATGCAGATTCTTTTATTCAAACACGACATTGCTGTACTTACCCCATCAATAGTGGATGGGGAATGCCTCCCCCCATCTTTAGAGTTCATTTTCTTTGGTGTGCCTCACATACACCAATGAGAAATAGTTCACAGTAGATTTTGCCTAGGCACAGAATTAGGTTCTTAACGCAAAAAATTGGGTTCTTGACAATAGGCAAAAGTAGAATTGAGAGGCTATATGACTATAAACTCTGATTCTTAGTTTTTACCCACATAATGTTTCTGTTGAGACTAGCTGACAGAGTAGGAGGCTCAACATGGGAAAAGCATAGATAATTCTGAAATGCAGATAATTCACAAATTACGTGTGCTTTAGAATGGAGTCAGCGATATACCCTTGGGTGATCTCTTCCCATTCCTCTTCCTTTCCCCACATCTGTAGTCATACCCTCCTGACTGAGACGAGAAGGAAAACTTGATGGAAGTGAAGGGCAGCATCCGGGAAATTAGGATGCCCAGGTTCTAGTTCCAGCTCTGCCATTTGCCAACGGAGTGGTAGTCAGCCCTCTGGGTTTCAGCTTCCTGACGTATAAAATAAGTAGGAGATTGGGGCCAAGGCACCTGGGACAAGAGGAGCTCCAAGTGTTCATTACTCTGTGAATTCTACTTTTGCCAGCTTGGGGCCTGGCTGGTCTCAGCAGCTGGTCACTTGGATAATCCCCACAGAAGATAACTACCTGCAGGATAACTGAGAACAGACTCTAACCACAGCAGACTCCAGCCGGTCAAATAGATGCTGGTGCTTTTGGCTTCTTCCTGGAGCTACCAGCCAACCCAGAGATGAAGCTGGCTGGAAAAGTGGATGGATATGTTGGAAAGGCCATTGTCATCTCCAAACACTTTGTCTGGGAAATGCCCATGTCCCCAGAAAGAGGTCATGGCAACTCTTCAGCTGGTGGTGCAGTGCAAAGAGTCAGGCAAATCAGGTTTTGAATTCTGACTCTGCCACTTATGGGAGCTGTGTGACCTTGGGCAAGCTCTCTGACCGAGTGTTGTTTTTCTCCTCCGTAGAATGGGGGTAGCAATATACTCACCTTGCAGAATTGTAGTAAGGATTAAGGTACTGCAGAGGCCCAATAGTACCTACTGTGTATAGGCACTGAGAGGTACTTAGTAAATGGTAGTAGTTATTATTATTATCCTATGCCCTTTATTCACGGGAGTAGGGGGGTTGGTGGGTGGGGTACTTGGGCCCCAGTGCCTGGCTCAGGGCTCCTCCTCAAGGTTGGGAGGCTCTGGCTTCATGCCCAAGTTCAGCCATGCCAGGGAGCCTGGTGCAGAGATGTTGCTGATTGGGACGCTGATTAAATTCCCTGATTGAGGAGCCTCAGCATCCTGGCCCAGAGCTGGAGGGCCGGCAACATTTAGCACAATCTGCTTGGATTCCCTAAGTAAGCCATTTTTCAAAACCGTCTTATTCAAGGTCTTGTCTCCTTTCCTCACCTCTCTCTGGCCCCTTCTCTCTGGGTCCCTGCCAGAGAAGGGAAACAAAGCAGTGTGACGCTCCTCTCCCTCTCTCTTGCAGAGAAAAGGTGACAGGAGGCAGGCAGGAGCTGTTCCCCTTGCAGAAGATGCGGCTCACACAAGCCACTCACGGTGGTTGCAGCCCCATCCTAGAGGCTAAGGGCTCCGCAGGCGCCGGGTTGATCCCTGTGTTTTTTTTTTTTTTTTTTTGGCAAAACAGGGCTGGCAACTCAAATCTGCCTCTTCCTCTCTCCTTTATCCCGACAGCTCGCGAGCGCTTTGCTGGGAAGCGCGATTAAGTAGCATTAGTTAAGTTTTTCCATCTTCCTGTGTCCACCTGGTAAAAATAAAATAAAACAATAAAGGAGCCCAGGATTGAACTGTCGTTATTTTTTAAACCGGGAGAGAGAGATCACATGACTGCGAGTAACTGATTTACAGAAGCGGCCGCAACTCGGAGTTCGCTGCAGAGCCGCCCCTCCCGGCGGGGGCGCTGACGTCACGGAAAAGCCCCGGCGCGGGCCTGCTGGGCGCGCTATAAAGGCGGGGCCGTGGCGGCTGCGGGCGGCGGGCACCGACGGCGGCCACGGCGGGAGCAGCCCCGCGCTCGGCGGCCCGGGATCGCGGCGCGCCCTGACGCACGGACGCCCCCCGCCCCGCAACCGGCGGAGACAAGTAAGGGGGCTGCTTCAGGGCTGTGATTGGGGTGGGGGTGGGCGTTCCCAGCCCGCAGAACTTCCTAAGTTGAGACATGAGCCCCTGGAGCTGCTCTTTGCGCTGTGGTTTTCTATTCGGGGGCCGAGTTTAAGGTGCAAAGAATGTCATTTGTCATCAGCAGCTTCCTTAGTTCAGTTCAGTAGGAGGGTCACCGCCTCATACAGACTGTGGGCTTAGAGGGCATTCCTTAGTGATACTTCATGTTTTTGTTGTTTGAATGCAAGTCAGCTGCTTGTAAGAGTAAAAAACTGGCCGGTCATCCTGGTTAGTGGCCGAGGTGTTGGGGTGTGGAGTGTGAGGGTGAGTGTCGGAAGGGCACTGTCGGTGCATTTCACACTCTCCTGAGTGGATCTTGCTGATTAAGATGTGAATGCTTCTATTTTATCTCAAGTAGCCTGGGAGAACGGACCTCCGTGCAAGAGGAGGGAGTCAGGCGAAGGGAAAGTTGTAGTTAAGTTGTTGAATGCCATTTAGGAGCGTCTTTGGCCTTTGATTTGCTTCAAGAAGGTGGAAATCTGAGTTGAATTAAAGAACTCTTGGCCTGGACATATTTTTTTCAGAGTGAAGCATTTTCTCTGCAAATTGGATGGGTCCGAATGTGAGCAGGTCATTTCTCTGCCAGAAGAAGGCTTGGGGCTGGGATGTTTTAAACGTGATATCTGTGAGCAAGAGGGCAGAGCTGAGGCATAAACCTCAAACAGAAAGTCCTTTCCCCCCCCCCCCAAATAATAGCCTAGTCAGGCAGCTGGAGACCATCAGGGCAACTTTACTAAACATGGAAGTTCCAAAAAGTGCTTGTCCAATCCAGCCGTGGGGAGTGATGTCATTGCCACGTGTTTCCCACCAAGACACAAAAGCCTGCTGGACGCTGATGCACTTAAGATTCATGTTTAGACAAGAGCAGCTAACCTGGCCAGCTGGTCCCCAGCTCCATTAAATTGTTGGTTTTTAAGCCATCTCCGGAGGTTCTTGGTTCCTTCTGGCTGCCTTTGTATTGGCTCTGAGTGAGGATCCCAAGGCTTCTTTCATGATGGAGCAAGCCCATGGGCAGTGGGCAATGTTAACAGTACTTTTTTCTCTTTGCAAATGACAGTCTGCCTGAGGAGCTGGTTACTAATAGCGTGTGTGTGTATGTCCACACACTGTTGAAACCCTTTTAGGGTTTGGAGACTGTCTCATTGGTGTTCCTTGTGTTATGGTTGCTTGGTTCTCACCCCATCTAATAAAATATCACTGATGACTGACTGTGTGTTTGAGGCTCCTGAGCGCTCGCTCATGCTTGCTAATGCTGACTTCTTGACCACTTTGCTCTCCAGGACCCAACGATGACTCTGAATAATGTCACCATGCGCCAGGGTGCTGTGGGCATGCAGCCACAACAGCAGCGTTGGAGTATCCCAGCTGACGGCAGGCATCTGATGGTCCAGAAAGAGCCCCACCAGTACAGCCAGCGCAACCGTCACTGTGTTACCCCTGAGGACCACTACCGCCGGAGCTGGTCCTCCGACTCCACAGATTCAGTCATCTCCTCTGAGTCGGGGAACACCTACTACCGGGTGGTGCTCATAGGGGAGCAGGGGGTGGGCAAGTCCACTCTGGCCAACATCTTTGCGGGTGTGCATGACAGCATGGACAGCGACTGCGAGGTGCTGGGAGGTAGGTGGCCCAACCCCAATGGCTTCTGTCCATTACAGTGGTCCAGGCAGGAAGAGCGAGCAAGTGGGTCATTTGTCTGCAGAGTTGGGAACTGCGATTGTGCACTCTTGGCACTGGCTGGGGGAGCTGAGTCCCCAGAAAAGCCCTGGCACAGGCCCTCGGGACTAGAAAATGAAAATGCGCAGAGATAGAACCTGGGCCAGAAAGGGAATTTCTTAGATTCTAGCACTAAAGGGACTGGGGGAGGCTGATTAAAGAGAGCAGAGCCGGAGGATCCCACCTCTGACCTGGACCTTTCAAGAGCTCAATGTAGACGTAGCCTTTTCCCATGGTTATACCTAAAACCAAACCGATTTGAAAACTGTTAGGATGGATTCATCGGTTTGTTTCCACCAATATTAGAGTCTTTTGAGGGTGTAAAATAGTTCAAAAATTTGTATTTGAAATAATAACAATAATTTTTTAAAAAATTTGAAGTACAACAATGATGAAAAATATGTCTGTATAGATTTTAACAGTTTTTCAACACAGTTTTCCTTGTACAATCTCATTTAAAATATTTATTTGCTTAAGCCTTGCTTATTTCCAAAACTGATTTGAGGTGATGTAATCTCAAAAATGCATGTATTCCTCAAATACATGTAAAGCATAGCAGTATATTCTGGGAGGTAATATGAGGATCCCAGTAGCCAATGGTGTTCATACAGAGTCTTTCAGCCACAGCTTCCATCTTGGCATACATTACCAGGTAGCTGGTGTCCCGATTTGCAGCTGTAGAAATGAAGGAAGAATTTTCTAGTGCTTGCCAAAGTGGCATGGTCTGTCTGTACTCTCAGTTCCAACTCACAGCGGAATCACAGACTTCCAGAGTGGGAAGGGGCCTTAGTGACGACGCAGTTCTACCGTCCGCTTCATGCGTAGGAGTCGCACTCCCTCCTCGCTCCTGTCAGCCCATTTCCACTAAATGTTTATTTCTCTTGACTCTTTCTAGTGTCAGGCAGTTCGTGCTTCATGAGGCAGTTCCAGAACTGGGCTATAAATGATGACTCACTGATAGAACAGCAATTTCTCTCCTCACTTCTGGAATCTCAGGGATGATAGCTAAACAAAAGTCCAGGGAGAAATAGGGCTAGTATTCTGCATTTGATTTTCTCTTTCTTTCTAAAGGCTGGTGGGTGACTCGCTATAGGAGAAAGGGAAAGAGGAACTAACATTTCGGATGTGCGTTAGCAATGGGAGAGGCACCTTACTGGGCGTCTTATATTTGCTCCTGTTTATTTTGCTCCTCACAAAATTCCTGCACTCATATGAGTAAACTGAGTCTCAAGGAGACCAAGAGGCTTATCTGGAATCATTCAATGGGGCAGCTGGAATTAGAACTCGGGATTTTATAATCTTAAGTTGGTGCTTTTCTCATTCTGCCACTGACGGGGAACCTGCTATGTGCCAGGCACTTTGCCAAGTACTGCCCACAGGAATTTTTGATAATACTTACAAAAATTGCACCAATTGGGTCTTAATATCCCTATTTTACAGGTGAAGAAATGGAGCCTTTTGAGGTCAAGTGACTCTCCCAGGGTGAAAAAGCTGGTTCATGGTATGGCCAGGGTTCAAACCTAGTTGTGGTTGAACCTAAATGCTCTGATCTTTCACTGTACTCTGCAGGCCCTGGATTTAGCACCCAAGTGCTGTTAAGTACTGTAGCACTTTGGATTGAGTATCATCCAGATGCCTGGCTCTGGGGTACTCAGTAATGGGTAAGGTACAGCATACCCCCTTAGGAAGGAGCTAAGTGTCAGTGGCTATAATTCAGAACAGTAAAATTACTGAATACATTAAGAAGTAACAATACCCTACTTTGGAGATTGACTTAAGGAAGAGATCAACTGAGAGTTTTTGTTTGTTTTTTTAAGAGGGAGGAATTGAAAAAGTTTGTGGATTATAGACTTTCAAAAATGTTTGGCGATTAAAGTAGAGTGGTATCTCTCCAGAGGGTAGTATCCACATAGGTGTAGAGTGGTAAGGAGGCGGACTCATACCTGGCATTGGGGAAGGTAGTCTTCTATATCTGGGAAACCTCTTTGTTTAATGGGGGTTGGGGAGAGAGAGAATTTTTTCCTTACTTCCTCAGAGAATTTTTGACAAGAAGCTTCTCAGACGACCCGTCCTAGCTAATGTGTCCTGTTTGAGTACCTTAATTTATACGTCTAGGACTGCATCCCTTGTCTGCAGGCAGCTGTTGGACTCGCTAGTTGGCTTTATGTTTCCAAGAGGAGGGTTTTCCAAGGCCCCTACATTGTTCTTTTTTTCGCATTAACAAAAAAACTACACAACACTCTCATCATGATTTATCTTAATAAAGATGGATGTTGTTATGGTTATATTTCAATAATCTTATGACTCTCTGTATGCATTTAATGCTATTCATTTATTCATTCATCCGTTTATTCATTCCTAAACAAGTTACTGAACATACACCATGGCACTTGGTGAGGCACTATGGAGACATGCAAAGAATCAGGGGGGTTCTTCCCTCAGGATGCTTACAGTATGTGCAATAGAGATCAGATATACATCAACTATAAATCAAGGTAGGCTGTGATAAGTGTCTTGAAAGAGGTACAAGGAGGTGCTTGGGAATTTAGAGGAGAAAAGATTACTTCTGATTGTGGAAATCAGAAAAGGGTTTATGGAAGAGGTGGTCTCTGAGCTGGACCTTAAGGACCACTGGGATTTGGAAGCCTTGAGATAGGTGAGAAGGCCCTGCACACGTCCATACAGGTAGAAGAAAGAGCACTGGACTTGCCATCTGATGGTGGGGGTTTGGACCCAGCTTTGAGACTGACTGAGCTGGGTGCCCTTGGATGAGATACTTAACCTCTTCAAGCTTCCTCTTTATTAACATAGGGATAATACCTACTTCCTAGTCTATTAGAGGATTAAAGGGGATAACATACATTAAGCTTGTAGCTTAGTTCCTAGCACATAGTAAGTACAGAACGAACGTTAGTTAGAGCTGATTCTGAATCTACCGTTTCCTTTCCGTGGGCTTATCTTCCAAAACTGGCACTTATCATTACTTGTAGTCCCCATACTTTGGTCACTCTTGGCTGGGGCCTTTTGAGATGTGCAGAGGAGACAGGAGCCACTAGAGAAGACAGGTTCTTAGAGCAGGTGTACCTTCGAGGGTTCCTTGGGATCCCTTGAGCTGTGAAAGCTGAAGGCAGTAACAAGTTTTTAGGGGGAGGGATGCTGGAGCCTCAGAACTTTAGAGGAGCAGCGTGTGAAAGAACTCAAGGTTCTTGAGCCAGAACACAGCACAGCACTTGAGCCAGTCTGGGGCAGGAGGACCCCTCAGGCACATTTGGGGTCAAATGAGGAAAGGCAAGTCGAGGTATGATAGTCCAGGGAAAATGGCTACTGGCCACAAGTGTCCAATCATTGAAACTTGACCCCACCCACTCAGGATGCTCTCTCTTGCTATACAGGGTGTGAATGTACGCCCCCAGCTTTCACCTAGAGCACTGGAGCGATGAGGACTTCCCCAGACCCAGGGTACTGGAAAGCTTTACAAGCCAATAGGCCTCCATCCTTTCTTCACATGCCTTAACCTGGGGCAAATTGCAGACTCTTCAGGAATTCCATGTTTGTTTATTTCCCTTTTCCTCACCTGAGTAGCACATAAAGAGCCTAAAGGGTGAGTGACTAAGCGAGGAGGAGAACTAGAGCTTTGGTTACAGGCAGACCCTCTCCTGGTTAGAAGGCCATCAAGCAGGATGCTTTGTGTGTTTGAAGAATCCTTGGGACCTGCAGCCTGAGGCAGTATATAAACCCAGGTGTGGGGCATGTGGGATGGAGATGTATTGTTTTAGGCTCTTGGGTTTAAGCACAATGATTTTTCAGGCAGAGGTGAGTCCATACAGAATGATGCTGTCAGGAACCTTCCAGAACAGCAAAGCAGTTTGGCTGTATGTTCACAGCCATAATCCTTAGTCCACTTTTTCTCTAGACTTGCTCTAGGCTTAATCTAAGAGAAAGTTTGAGTTTGCTTTTTCCCTTAGCTATTGGAATACAGTATGTTTCTATTTGAACTACTGGGGATTCAAGTGAGTCCCTTGGACCTGCTTTTGGGTGGTGAGTGGTGGGCTGAGGGCAGAGAGAGTGCTTTATTGAGTTTTCTAAGCACGGGGAGGGCTTTTAGAGAAAAGGTGAAAACTCGGAGGTATTAAGGGGCGGTCAACCCTCCGACCGCATCTGTGCTGCTCCAGCTCTGATGATTTCCATTTGGTTGTATAAATGTGTCTATTGAGGTCGTGAGGCCCTCCTCTGCAGTAAACCAAATGTACGTCCTACTGTGATCCTGTTCACGCTGCATATTGTGGCCAGCAAACATGATGGGCATAGCAGATTTTTAATCCCCTGGTGGAAAACAATCACCATTGATGAGGAGAATGACACCTAGAGGAGGTGGGGAAATTGACAGAAAGACAGAGCCATCCCTGGTTACCTTTCTTCTCGTTTGTCCACATTTTCCTTCCTTTCCCGCTCCTGATTCTAATTCCTTGATAAAGAAGCATTGAACCAGGAACACTGCTTTTTATAAACTCCTCATGATTATAAAGCAAGAAATGTCATTGTTCTCCCAGAGTAGCCTCTTAAGCTAAGATTTACCTGTAGTAGGAAACGCTGAGTATGGCAAGCACTGAATTCCTTCATCTGAAAAAGTGATGAGAACAGCTAACACATATTACATTTTTACTTTGTGCCCAGGCTTAATATATGTAATTGTCACACAGCCCTAAGGCGTGGATACTGTTATCAATCCGATTTCACAGATAAGGAAACTGAGGCTCAGAGAGCTTAAGTAAGTGGTCCAGGGCCACATAGCTAATAAGGGATGGCACCCAGATTCTAATTCAGGTTTGCTTATGCTCACAGCACAATGCTATATTTATCATTCATTGCTTCATTCATTTGGTAAGTATTTACTGAGCGCCTGCAGGCACTATCATGGGTACCGGGGGATATAGCAGTAAACAGCACAGATGCAAATCTCTGCTTTAACATTCTAGGGGCAGAAAATAATAAGTGAGTTCAATGGATTGCATGTTAGATGGTGATAAGCACAATAAAGAAAAATAAAACAGGGAAGAGAGTGGGGAATGTTGGTAGGGGAGAGGTGTTACAATTTTAAATAGATGGTCAGAGAACACCTCTCTCAGAAGGAGGTAAGGGAAAAAGCCTTTTGGATATTTGAGGGAACAGATTCCAGGCAAAGGGAACAGCAAGAAAAATGACTAAAAAATCATTGTGAAAATTATAATTTTCAAATGGTAAAATTCAAAACAGGAAACCTCATTGTGAAAATAGAGTGGAGATGGGCTCAGTTGTATGGAGTTGATGGGAATCCCTCTTGCAAAAATTCCAGTGAAGGGGCCCCCCCCACCCGGGGCCCCCCCGACCCCGGCCCCGCTCCCCGATTTTTCCAGGCTGGAGCTGTTCTGGCCCATTGTACTGCATTCACCCTTCACCTCCCCTCAATCTGGGCTCAAGTGCAGGAAGGGAAGTTTCCATTACCATGTAGAGCTGGAGGCTGCACTTCTGTTGCACTTAAGATGGAAAAACAAACCCGTTTATTCCTAGGGGGCTGTATTTTTTTAAGGAAGAAAGCTTCAGCCAAAGCAGAGATAGTCATTAAGATTTTTTCCTTGCACTTTTCAAAAGAGGAGAAATGTCCCTGAGCTCAAAGCTCCTGGAATTGCCAGTGAATGTGCAGTAATCCCCCCACTGGAGGGTGCAGTGGATCTCCATGTAAGGCTCATGAACAGGGCTTACAGTTCCACTGGGCAGTTAGTATTTTCTCATGGAATCATCTGTTGAATCTGAGTCAAAGGCTCTAAAGTGAGTTTATCCTCGTAAATGTTTCCTTGTAGAAAGGTTGAGGAATGATGAAGGCATGCCTTTCGCTTCGAGTGGTTTAGTGATGCACGTTCTGAAGACGTAGCTGCTCTGCTCAGTGAGTCCTGGAGGAATATATGTAGACTGTTGTTGAAAGTGATTAAAAAAATAGTAATTTGCCTTTGCGGATATCTGTATATTTACATAATTAATTGCATAGTTAGTAAGTTTATTTTCTAGCATAATTTTCTACGTGACCCTCTTATATAAAAGTGTTGCCTGTTTGACTACAATATTACTACTCTTTGTTTTCTAGAAGATACATACGAGCGAACCCTCATTGTTGATGGGGAAAGTGCAACAATTATACTCCTGGATATGTGGGAAAATAAGGTATGCAGAGCCCACAGCTCTCTGTAAATTCCTCAGGGCTTGCCTTCCAACAGGCTATTTGGTGCAAGGATGACCTTGCCCTTTTTCGTGTTGCAGGTGAGGTGGGCTCATTTTCTTGATTAAAAGCGTTTACTGGGAACCCGGCCCTATGGTGTAGTGAAGCTCGCATGTTCTGCTGTAGTGGCCCGGGGTTCGTGGGTTTGGATCCCCGGTGCAGACCTAGCGCCTTTTATCAAGCCGCACTGTGGCGGCAGCCCACATAAAATGGAGGAAGATTGGCATAGATATTAGCTCAGAGCCAATCTTCCTCAAAAAAGTAGAAAGCTTTTATTTCTGTAGTATGAGACTATTCTAAGGAATAGGCTGTTTGCAAATGTGCTCTGACTAACAAGCAAGTTGTAATGATTTGTCCTTAGTTCTTAGCAAAAATACAAAAAGGTATATTTGTTTTAGGGAAAGTACCAACAAGTACGGATGATAATTTAAAATTGTATAAAACCACATTATATGAAGTTGATGTTCTCGATATTAGTCTTCAGCATTTGGTTTTTAAAGATTTTGGGTTCTGAGCATATATGCTACGCTTTCTGTTCATTGAGAACCCTCCTAGTCTCATAAAAAGATTCTTAATTTCTTCACTTGAGAAGGGGGAGTTTTTTGAACACCAGAAAAAGGCTCATTCTTGGTAGTTGAGATAGAAAGTGGAAATATTGTTTGGCAGAGTCATATAATTTATGAGCTCAACTCAAGCTGTAGGAGGAATTGGACAGTAAAGACTTTTTGGCATAAGTACTTGATGGGCTAGCAGTCTTTACAGCCACCAGACACCTTGCAGGCCTGGAAGACTGATGCATTGGGGCACTGGAGTAAATTTTCTTGCTTATTCATATCAGCAGAGGTACTTTAGGATACACGTCATTTCTTCGCAAACTGACTCCTCATTTACCAGGCCATCCTGAGCTCATGGAGCATCTGCTCATTTCAGGGGGAAAATGAATGGCTCCAAGACCACTGCATGCAAGTTGGGGATGCCTACCTGATTGTCTACTCCATCACAGACCGAGCCAGCTTCGAGAAGGCATCTGAGCTGCGAATCCAGCTCCGCAGGGCCCGGCAGACAGAGGACATTCCTATAATTTTGGTTGGCAACAAAAGTGACCTGGTGCGGTGCCGGGAAGTGTCTGTATCAGGTAAGGGAAGTGGTGGCAGTATCATAGAAACAATCTCTGGGTCACTTTCATTTTCCTTCAGACAGGTGTTCTTCCCTTTCTCTTTCATGAAGCTGGAACCAGGGACTCATTAAAATGCCACACGGAGTTTTATGTATGCTCTAAGACTCCTACGTTTCCAGTAGATTGTCTCTGTGCTGGTTGTTGTTCCCTTGTCCATCTGGTCTACCTGCAGGATTCCAATTTCCCCAACCCAAGGCTTTCCCTGGAATTCCTTTAGGGAAAAGATCATGCTCAGGAATTTATTGGCAGTCCTCAACCTTTTCTTCTTGTCCTTTCTGTTCCACAGAGAGATCTCAAGAGTCCAGGAAGGTGAAAGTAGCATCTTATGCAAGAAGGATGGGAACTCTGATTTAAGGAGCTGTGAGGAAGAGTTCCATTGAGAATTAGAATTCTACTCTGGCTGCCTCTGGTCCTGTAGACCCTAGAAACGCCTTCATAGCTCCCACCTTTGGCTTCCTGAGTTTTAGTTAAGGCATTAGTCTGACGGTGTCAAAGGTACATTTTCATATTTAGTTTAGGGATAATTCCTGTTTGCTGAATGGGCAGCCAAGTGCTTGAGATTTTATTGGCCTAATACAGATTGGTCCCTGGTATAGTGGTAAAAAATAGAACACTGCATTGCCAGGCTCGCTCAGGAGAGAAGAAACCTGAAAGACTTAATGTACACAACTAATTTGGGAATGTCTTACTCTTGGGGAATGACTGTTTTCAGTAATCATTTTTTCCTAACCAAAACTTGGACACGTGGTCATTGAACACAATGGAACATTTGAAATTGAGACTGTTCCAGAAAAGCTTGCTGTATAGTTTGCTGTAACTGTATTTTACATTTGTGAAATCCTCAACATTTTTTCAAAATAATCTCATCAAAGCATAACTTTTTTTTTTAAGAGAGGAAAGCGAAATAGTAGGATTCTTATTTTCAATTCAGGAAACTGAATCAGGAGAAAGAGTTCAGAATGTGAGCTTGAGCATAAAACCGGCCTAAATTCACATCTGCCACTTACAGGTTATGAACTCCCTCAAGCTTTTAAAAGACCTCTCTCAATTTCCTCATCTGTCTGAAAGGGATAATGTATTTTTCAAGATTGTTGTGAGCATTAAAAAAATGTTTATAAAGCATTTAATTCAATTCCCAGCACACAGTAAGTACAATAAATTAAGGCTATGTTTTTTATTGTTATAATTAACATTACTATATTTGATGAAACGGGACCTTCACACAGTGAATTTATGATGGACCGGATCTAAAGCCCATCCCTCCTGCTTTCAGGAATCTTCCTATGAGATTCTATATATGCTCTGGGAGGACATATGTCACAGTGGCCTCTGATATGCCACTGCATATGTGACTGACTTAGGGTCACCTTGAGAACAATCTAGAGTTGGGAATCATCCAGCTTGGCTGTGTGCTGTGTAGGGTCATACTGTGCAGCCCCTCTGACTTTCCTCTCCCCTCCTTTCCCTACCAGAAGGGAGAGCGTGTGCTGTGGTGTTCGACTGCAAGTTTATCGAGACCTCTGCCGCTGTCCAGCACAACGTGAAGGAGCTGTTTGAGGGCATAGTGCGGCAGGTCCGCCTTCGGCGGGACAGCAAGGAGAAGAATGAGCGGCGGCTGGCCTACCAGAAGAGGAGGGAGAGCATCCCCAGGAAAGCCAGGCGCTTCTGGGGCAAGATTGTGGCCAAAAACAACAAGAATATGGCCTTCAAGCTCAAGTCCAAATCCTGCCATGACCTCTCTGTGCTCTAGGCACCCAGCATCACCCAGATGTCCCCCTGGTGGACATCGTTGAAGACCATTGGGACCAATAATCTATATTAGATTGGATTCTTAAGTATTGTTAGATGTGGCTTCCTCTTATACAGCCGGGAATTAACATGTTAGCCTCACGGGCAGCATAATGCATGGGAAATGAAAGATCTTTGTAAGGAATCAGTATTTATTTACAGGAAAAGCCTGATCTTGCTACTTGAACACCTAAGACTCGTTAGAGGATGTGTTTGGTGTTCACATGTGTTTCCTCTCCTTTTGAATAGTAGGGAAATGAAGCCTACAAAAGAATGCCTAGAACAAGAACTTTTCATTATTGAAATGTTGCCTAGTGTTCTGCTATGTGAATTTAAGGCCAATGGGTCATAAATATAGGAAAGCTGTCAAAGGGTTTATTCAAAGGAGGGAGAACTTCTTTCTCTGTACTTTATCTTCGTGGAGCTAGGATTATAGAACTGGGTTCATGATGGTTATGATTGTTACTGCTCTGTCAAGCTGTGAAAAGAAATTATGGACCTTGCTGGAAACTAAAGCTTAGCAAAGAATTTTTGTTCAGTACCCACAGTTGGGGATCCAGAAATGGATAGAATTGGGAACTGATACATGTACTACTTATGGGTTCAAAAATTATATCTTTACTTCTGTGTCTTATAATTCTTATTTAGGGGGAAGTTATTTTAATCAAACTCTACTTAGTCAAGCTACCTTTTATGTTTCATTATTTTTTAAATCATAGGGCCATCATAAAAATATTTTTAAAATCTGAATTGTTGGTAACCTGGAGTGCAAAATGACAAATTTTTAAATATAATCAAAGGTCTGAATTTTTATAAAACATAAAAAATAAATACTTCTAGTATTTTGGGTTGAACCTTGTATGCCATAGCTCTGCTCTATTTATTATTATTTTGCAAAATAATAACCATTTTAACATTTGATAAAGCATATTTATGAACATATTTCTTAAGAAGAAAAATGTCCATTTTATTACCATTTTCTATCTTTTTCAGAATATGCAAGTTTTTACCTATATGTCTTATAATAAAAGAAATAAAATCTTTGGAAAAAAAAGACATTCTTAAATGTTTTTCCTCCCCAAACAAGATTGTGATTATTTTGATAAACCTTTTAGAGCAGGCACATTCTAAAGAAACATACCTGTGATTTTATTTTTTCTTTTCATTAGCAATAACCCAGTCATTAACTGTTTTATAGAGTATCCCCCAAATCTCTCTATTGGAGCCATGATTCTCAGTCATGCCAAGTTATTTTTGGCTGATACAGTTGGGAAGTATTTGGGGTCATCCAAATGCTAAGTTACAGTAAAAGCCAGATTGATCCTTTCTTTGGTCTTGCAAATTCCTGATGAGCAAATGTACCTTGTTTTGCTCCCTGAAGGCTTGTGGTCCAAAGCTTGATCAAAGCATTAGAGGAAATTATAAAGGATTAGGAAGAGGAAAAAAAGGAAACTGGTGATTTTCATCTAGAGATCTGGCCAAGGCAAGACTTTAACCAAATTCTCCACTTTGACAATGCGATTTGACGTTAATCATGTGGCATCTGTCCAATGGCGGTGTGTAACCCTTTTACTGGAATGAAACTTCCTGGTGTTCCCCTTTCACACCTCTGGCCCCTGCATGCACCCTCTTTCATTCTCACCTCCCTGTCTGAGTGACAATCGTGGGACCTTGCATATTGCCTAAAGCAACACTGTTTTACAGTTTTACAAGGTATCTCTTAGTTTTCTCGGGCCTCTCCTCCTTTTTCCATGTCAAGAGCAAATTTCCCATCTCTCTGCATCTTTTAATTGCTCAAGGAAACCATACAGGGAAGTGATAAGAGTAAAGATTCAGCCCTAGGGTGAATCTTGGCTGTGCCGCTTCACATCAGTGTGTCTTTTTAGTAAAGATTAAACCTTTCTAACCATCAGTTTTCTCATCTGCAAAATGGGGTTGCTAATAATACCTATCTTGTAAGGTGGTGAGATGAATGTCTTTTAATCTTCCATACCATAAAGAGCTCAAGAGATGTCAGTTTTTATTGTCGTATATCTTCCATTCTGCATAAATTAAAGTTAGTTTTATATGTCTGTCTCCCCCAGTTGGAATGGAAACTCCTTAAAATCAGGAACCCATACTTCTTTTCCTTTGTATCCCTCTGCTCTCTTCAGTGCATTGCCTTGCATACGTTGGGGTTTTTATAGTGTTTCTTACTGAATTTAATAGATCTTCCCAATGGCCCTGTGAAGTTGACAGGCCATTTTACAGCAAACAAGTTCAGGGGGATAAGTGACTTGTTCAAGTTTGATCAGATGTTAAGTGTCTAGGCTGGGACTGGAGTTCAGACGTGACTCTGAGTCATTTGCATATTCTGTATCAAAACTGTTTCCCATGAGCACAGCTCTTTTCATCCCCACGTGCCACCACATATGCACACACATGTTCTTTATCCACACGATTCTCTGTTCTCACAAATTTTCAACCTTTCTCCTCACTTATTTTAGCTCTTGCCAGCCAAATGGCCAACAGCTCCCAAGCCTTCCACACTTAAGGACGTGTTCAAAATTGTCCCACTGGGGCTGCCTCACCTTGAGCCAGGGCAGGACAGGGCAGGATGCATTTCAATCTGAGAAGCTTTCGGTTAAGAGGTACAGCTCTGGAGTCAGACAGACCTGGGTTTCAGTCTGGTTTTATCACCTACTAGATGTGTGACCAGGAGTAACTTCCTTATCCTCTCGACCCCAGTTTTCCCATCTGTGACATGGGATAACAATAATGCCTACTTCCCAGTGTTGTGGCGAGGATAATGTGAGACCTGCAAAAGTGTGAGTTATTGTCCCAGGAGAACTCTGACTCCTTTGACTCTAATGCGGTCTTCACACCTTCAGTCACTCACACATTCTTCACATGCTGTTGGGCACCTGGCTGGAAATATGGTGACTAAGACATTGTCTTGGTCCTCAGAGCCCTTGAGAGTAGTAAATTTGTCCTGAATAGCCAAAGGAGATGGCATTGGGGATAGGAAGAAATGAAAAAAACTGTGACAGGATTATACTTGAGAGGGACTGGGTTTGCTGCCATTACATAAAATTCAAATGAAGGAAAAAATGATTATTAAAATGATTGGCTTCAATGTGGAAAAGTAAATTGGGCTATTTTTTAAAATTCCATTTTGGGGGAAGTAACAGCATTGGATAAAGTTTGGTTTTTAGTATCTGGCACTTTTGCTTGCTAATACATGACCTCTTCAATACAGGGAAAGAGGCAGGTGATTATGAATTCGCATGGCCAAATTGATGGAGCTCCTGCTTGTGCAAGGAGACAATCCCACTGTGGAGAAGCCTCAGTGGGAGAGGGCAGGTCTGCCTTTAGGAAGCGTATCATCTAGTTAGCTTATGATGTAGCAGTGGGATGTGAGAGGGGTGGTGAATGAGGACAACTGCACAAAAACCTAGACTACAATGTAGACAATAAGAAGGGGCCAGCAGAGACATGTGAAGTAAGGCAGTTGGAGCTTGGCTGGGAGAAAGGGTTCCTTGCTTGACTGCTGCAATCATGGACGTCTTGGAGGAAGTGGCATTGAGCTGGATCTTGAAGACTACTCAAGATTTCCACAGGTAAGGTTGGTGGAAGGAAAGAAAAAGGGAGAGGTTGGGCTATGTAAAGAAAATAGCATAAGCAAGGGCAGAAAGGCAGGAAAAAGAAAAAGCTGTTTAGAAAAATGATAAAAGTACAGTTTGGCCAGGAGTTTTCTGAGAGGTGGTTAAGTGAAGTGGTTAAATGCTTGAGGCTTGGAATCAGATAGACATAGTTTCAAATTCTTAGTTGTTAGGTGTAGTGGATTGAATAGAGTTCCCCCCCAATTCGTGTCCACCTCAAAATGTGGCCTTATTTGGAAATAGGGTCTTTGTAGATGTAATTAGTTCAGGATCTCGAGATGAAATCACCCTGTATTTAGGGTGGGCCCTAAATCCAATGAGTGGTGCCTTTATAAGGGAGAGGAGAAACAGCGATTTGGACACAAAAGAGACACCCAGGGAAGAAAGCTGTGTGAAGATGGAGGCAGATGCAGCTGCGAGCCAAGCAATGCCTGGGACCCCCAGAAGCTGGAGATGGAAGGAAGGATTCTCCCCTAGCGCCTTCTGAGGGAGTAAGGCCCTGCCGACATCTATCTTAGATTTCTAGCCTCCAGAACTGCAAGAGAATAAATTTTTGTTGTTTTAAGGCACCAAGTTTATGGTAATGTCAGCAGTGCAAGGAAATGAAATACATTTCCTTGCAAGTTACTTAGCCTCTATGAGTGTCAATTTCTTCATGTGAAAAACAAGGCTAATACTCATCTCAAAGGATTATCATGAGGATTAAATGAAGAGCATTTAATTTATTGTCAATCCAAGAGGTGGAGAGTGAGCAAACTGGAAGATCAGCTGGAAAGCAAGTGGAGAATATGTCGATTTCCAGGCTGAGAAGTTGAGATTTGCTTCAGAAGGCAATGCAGGCGCTTGAATATTTCCAAATAGGGTGTGACAAATCAAGTGGTGCTGCTTTAGGACACCACTCAGGAGAGCTGACCTGGCAGGAACCGGAAGGCATGAGAGCCCCACTAAAGGAGACCAGTGAAGAAGCCACCAGAACACCTAGCCTGGTGTATTGACTAACGTGCTCCTGGCAGAGGGAAGGAGTCGATCATCGGGGGAAGCCTCTGCTCAGAATGTCCATTGATGTGTTCATTGGACTTACAAGGTGCACATAACTGGCAGTGTTCAAGGTTCTGTACAAGGAATACTCACAAAACAATGAAGCCTGATGCCTACAACAACCAGAGAGCATTGCAAATGACAGAGAGTGAGAGAAAGGCAGCAGAGTGGGGCAGACCCAAGTGTCAGCCGAGGCCCTGGTTATAAGATTACACTGGAGTAAGGGTGTGGATTCCAACTTTGCCTAGAAAGCCATAAAACAAGAGACCCTAAACCATCAGTAGAGGTCCAGTCTAACTCCTGAGGAAATGAGGAAGTTAATATTATACCCTGCTTTTCTTTAATGTGTCTAGGGAAAAATGTGTGCAAACCTGGGCTTAGAGGTTTTTAGCAAAAGAATGCTATTGTCTGCACAGGTGGCTGTGTGTGCATGCACGTGCACACATGTATGTTTGCACATGAGTGCACATGTGCATATGTGCATGTTTTGGGGAGGGGAGGAGAGGTGAGAAGGAGAGGGCTCATAGTTGAAGGAGAAGCAGAGTACTGCAATCAGAGTAACTTCAAATATCAACTAGACTCTCATCCTGCTCCATTTTTCAGTATATTCCAAAAATGGCGATGTTGTCAGTGGTCTTATTTATTTCAGCGTCTACCAAGGAAACTGAGTATTCAAGAGGTGCCTGTCCTTTCTAAAACTCAAAACAAGTTGTAATTTAAGTTTGCTGGCATTGTGGTCAAATAAGTCAGTATGCTTGGGTCTTCTGTTGTGCTGAAGTTTTTAACCACTTGATTAGAAGTAGAGAAGCTACCCATTTACTGTTATTAGAAAAACCAAAATGCAAGAGAATAAGAGATACTCACAATGGTGTCACCCAGAGGCCCCAGGGCGGTTGTTTGACGTGGAGAAATCCGGCTGCCTTGTGAGTAATTCGAAACAGTTTTGGAGGGCACTTTCTTGAAAGGTGTTTGCAATTTTATATACATATACATACACATATGCATATGTACATACCTAAATATGCATATGTATGTGTACACGCACACACATACATACATATACATGTTTACTCCAGCTTTGTTTAAAGGCTAGGAATAATAGTAGCATAGATGGCAGATGTTTTAAAATGAATATCAGATGAAAGAATTATGGCCCCCACGTGAATGTTGGCAGAGGTGCCTTATTAGGAGTATCCATAGACACAAAGAAAGAGTGATATCGAACCTGAAGTGAGTTCGCTCACCCGTTGCACAGCAAGCCAATCTCTGACACTGGGTATAATGGAAGAAAGTAGGAATTTTATTATTGCACAGCGCTGAGCAAGGGGAGAGGGCAGCTAATGCTGAAATCCCAAACCCCCTGAAAAGCTAAAAGGAAGTGTTTTTTATTTGGGGTTTTAGGGAGAGGAAGGGGAGCATATGGCTTTGCTGATTGGAGCTTTCCCACGAGCCTGTATCTCTTTGCGGGGAGGAGATAGTGAATCCAGGTGCTTATGCTTGGCGGTGTCTGTCTCCATGGAGAACAGTGGATTCTGGAGCCAGGAAGCCAGGGAGTAAGCAGGGAATGAGTGTTTTGGTTTTAACCTCATATATGCTGGGTTTAATGTAGGGAAACCAATATCAGGGCTGGTATTAAGAGCAAGTGTGCCAGGAGATGGGCAAAGCACAGAGCTGTGTGGAGTCAACACAAGCAGTCACTCAACTTTTATTTGACTAAAAAAACATAATCAGATATACTTGAAAGCAGTAATTTCTTTTTTGTAAACATCAGGTCAGACAAGGCAATGAGGTGGTATTGGAAATCCTATTAAAAGATCCAAAGGAAATTGCCTTGTGATTCATCAATTTGATTATAAGATGGAGCTGGTGGCCAGCCGTAATGTGTTTCAATATTTGGAAACAGCAGTGTGAGAACCCTGGATTATTTGAGGAATGATTGGACAAAAGTAGTTCTGAGCTGAGGTGGAAAAAAAATGAGTGAAACCAGGGCCTCCAGATGTCTTTCAGATGACAGCTGCACCATGAATCTGCAGGGCAAGGAAGCCGGCAGGTGGCCTGAGTGGAACCCTCACCACACCTTCCCTTAGCCCTGGGGGAGGGGCACAGTTCACTGCCATCTGAATTATCTGAGTCACAGCCAAGATTATTATATGTGTGTTATTATTATTGTGTATTATAATTATATGCATCCATAAGGATGGTAGTGGCTAATTGTTATGACTTCGATAAATTAACATTTGTTAAGTGGAGCCCAGTGTGCCTGATGGTGAGCCACAGTTCACAGCACAGCAGGCTTTGAGGGGCCACATGGGGAGGTCGAGGCAGAGTGCAGAAAGAAAGGGGGGAAGGGGCACATGACTTTGTTAGGATTCGTGCTTTGGGGTTCCCAGGCTAAGGCAGGATTAGGCAATTGAAACCAGACTTTGCTTTTCTTAGCAGGTCTATCAAAACTTACTTGTCCCAGGTGCAGGCTTCCGGCAGAGGGAGGCGTTGTGTGAGAGGTTTTGATAAGTGCAAATATCTTACATCCAGAGAACACTGGTCTTGGAGTTAAAACCTTAGACACCGTAACTGGCTTTGCTAATTGTTAGTGAGCTTTAAAATCCTCATATATAAAATAAGAAAAGTGATACCAACCTCACAGAGTTTTTAAGATGACAGAATGAAATAAGTAAACATGATTTATAATTTCTAAAGAGTATTCAAATTTCTACAGTTAGTAAAGTGCTAAGCACAGATGAGGCGGTGTTAGGGCTTGTTTGCACATCAATGGGTGCAACGATGTTTGAGGGAGAATTACAAGCGTGTCTGACTGGCATGAGGAACAGATCTTTTGGAGTAGGTGGATCTTTCAGTGCCCACCGCTAGCTTACCCCTTGGATTCCAGAATGCAGACACTCACCTACTTTGCTGACAATATTGGACTGGCCTTGATTGTTGTCCCTTGGAATGTATAAAGGCAGTTAAAAAACATTAGAGGTTGGGAAACTTCCAACGCTCTCTCTTTTGGCAGCAAAAGAAGGGAATTCTTAATTTGATTTCTTTTCTTTTTTATTTACATATATTACTGTATGGAGACTCTCAAAGACGTGCTATTTTAGGCCCTGAAGATGAGACATTTAACTCATAAAAAATCAGATTGATAGTGACCTTGTCCATTTCCCTGCTTTTAAGATAAATGGGACGCTAGGGTTTCACAGGTGCTTCTGGTTACAATTGTGAATAGAAGAAAGAAGACAGAGTGGACACAAAGAACCTGCCTCCTTTGTGACTGAGAAGGAAGATGCAGGCTGTGTAGCCATGTGAGAGGATAGCTGAAAAGATGGGGTGAAGCGGCCGAGAGGAGGGTAGATTCTGCTGTCCGGTTGTCCAGGTTTGACGCCCGGCTCCCCCAGTTCCCAGCTGGGTAACTTGGGCAAGTAACTTAATCTTTATTAGGCTCAGTTTTTTCATCTGAATGAAGAAATTGAATAAATGAATTTAAAAAGTTATCTATTTCTTAAGTTTTGCGGGGAATAATGGGAAAATGCATACAACACACAGTCCGTGGCACATGATGTTAGCTCATAAACTTTTAGCTATGTTTTATTTATTTATTTATTTTCAAACAAAAACCAAGAGCCTTCAGAGATTAGTTCTAGGAGGAAGTCTGGAAGTAGAGAGGGCCTATCTAATGAGAGACTGTCCTACTCTGTCATTTTAACTTGTCACCTTCCTCTCAGGCTGTCTTAGTACCATTCTGGGGGAATCCAGCCTTAAAACCCCGGCCAAACGGTGGGCCAAACTCCCTGCCAAAGGAGTTCCCCTTAGTGGCTGAGAACAGGCTAAAAGTTTCAAAAAGACTTTACTGAATTCTGAGGTTGCCAAGCAAACCGTCTTCTGCATGTAAACAGTATCGTCTACAATGGCAGAGGTAATTAGCCCCCAGTCCCTGGGGTGTATGTTGGATGCCTATCGTCTCAGGCCTCTTGCCTGGATTGCTTGTTTCCCAGCTTCCAAACTTGCCTTCAGTAGAGTTCCCCTAAGTTCCCCAAGTAGGAACTACCTAGATAACTTGCCATAAAGACCCAGAGAAGCAGATGCCATCTCTGTTCTCTGAAGTTCTAGTGCTTTCCTTCTTAATCCTAGTTTACTGAGATGTAGGTCTCAGAAAGGTGTACATCTTCCTTCCCTAGATGACTGGCCCAATGTTTCTCCTCACATTGGGTGAGACTTTCACCCTCCCCCACCATGGGATTTTTATCCTCGAAGGTCCAGCCACAATGTCACATGCCAACCTTTCCCAAAGTGTGTCCCTTTGCTCTCCATGGTATTCACGTGAATTCTGATGAAAAGGGTGAATTCCATGGTCAAATACATTCAGGGGAAATTAGGTTAAAGAAAGTGAAGTAGGTTTCTTTCTTTTATTGTGGTACAAAATGCATAAAATAAAATTTACCATTGTAACCATTGTTAAGTGTTCAGTTCTGTGGCACTAAGTACATTCACATTGTTGTGCAACCATCACCACTATCCATCTCCAGAACTTTTTTGTCTTCTCCAACTGAAACTCTGTACCCATTAAACAATAATACCCCATCCCCCTTCCATTCATCCCCTGGTGACCACCATTCTACATTCTATCTTTATGAATTTGACTACTCCAGGTACATCATAAAAGTAGAATCATACAATATTTGTTCTTCTGGGCCTAGTTTATTTTACTTAGCATAAAGTCTTTAAGTTCCTTCCACATTGTAGCATGTGTCAAAATTTCATTCCTTTATAATGTTGATACAGTTTCCTTTGGGGAACCACTTCCTCTCTAAGGTGAGTGAGAGAGAGGGAGAGGTTCTCCAAAAGGAAAAATGGTGTATCCATAAATGTATCCAAAATTTTCTTTATCCATTTATCCATCAAAGGACACTCAGGTTGCTTCCACATTTTGATTATTATGAAAAGTGCTGCTATGAACATGAATGTACAAATATTTGTTTGAGTCCTTGCTTTCAATTCTTCTGTAAATATACCCACAAGCGGAATTGCTGGATCATATGGTAATTCTATTTTTAATTTTTTGAGGAATCTCCATACCGTGTTCCACAGCAGCTGCACCATTTTACATTCCCACCAGCAATGTACAAGGATGCTGATTTCTCCATACCCTTGCCAACACTTTCTATTTTCTGGTTTTTGTTTTATAACAGCCATCCTACTAGTGAGAAGTGGTATCTCATTGTGGTTATGATTTGCATTTACCTAATGATTAGTCATGTTGAGCATTTCTTGATGTGCTTATTTGTGTATTTCCTTTGGAGAAATGTCTATTCAAGTCCTTTGCCCATTTTTTAATTGGGTTATGTGTTTTTGTTGTTCAACTGTAGAAGTTCTTTATATATTCTGGATATTAGTCCCTTATTAGACATGATTTGAAAACATTTTGTCCCATTCTGTGGGTTACCTTTTCACTCTGCTTACAGTGTCCTTTGATGCATAAACATTTTTAATTTTGATGAAGTCCAATTTATCTATTTTTTTCTTTTTTGCCTGTGTTTTGGTGTCATATTTAAGAAATTACTGCCAAATCCAATGTTATGAAGCTTTCCTCTGTGTTTTCTTCTAAGGGTTTTATAATCTTAACTCTTATGTTTAGGTCTTTGATCTATTTTGAGTTAATTTTTGTATGTGGTGTAAGATGAGGATCCATTTTCACTTTTTTGCATGTAGAAAACAGTTTTCTTACATCATCTAGAGTGTATTGGTTGCAAGCAACAGAGATTGAGATAGGGCAATTATTGGAATAATTCTACATAGCTCATAGGAATTAAGGGAACATCTGAATGGTGAAATCTCTGGAAGTATACAATATGGGAAAGACTCAGGAATCTTAGTAACAGGAACTCAAGGACTGTTTTTAATGGTGCTGTGATCTGAGAGACTCACCTCCAACAATCTGTGTGTTTGTACTTCTGTGCTGGATATCATATTGGGCTGGGGGCCCGTAGGTAGGAGTACGTGTATATGTATCTGTGCGTGTGTTGAGGATGAGACTGCATTGTCACTGAATGGTCTCAACAAACAAGACCACATGAAATTCAGGGTTGAGGTGAGTGGGAGGGAGGGACTGTTTCTCCAAAGGAAAACCAGAATGCTGTTAGAAAACTAGGGGGGAAGAGGTACCAGCAGGTAGGTGCCCACTACTTTTCTTCACTGAAAACTTTCTCAGAGCTGTTGATATTGCTTTGTGAATCTTGGGTAGAAAGGAATAAAATATGCAATGTTTCCCATACCCATTTGGCCAAGAAACTCTTAGGAACATCTTAGAAGATTAATATTCCACAGAACATGTGCTGGGAAATGCACTCATATGTTAATAAAAAGAGCTATGTACTTGTACAATAGCAAGCTCAATCCTGGTTCTCTTTTCTTTAGTGTGTAAATTAGAGCCATCTTAGACAAAGGGCAATGACGCACGTCACATACATATAAGTGCTGAGCTGAAGTGGGTCTGGACTTGCCAAGTTCATGCTGGGAAGCTGGGAGTCAGAGTCAAGTTATCCCTTTTATAATCTCACAGCCTTAGTGACGACTTCACGTAAGCCAAGCAGAAATATAGTTTATGATTTTTTTTTGATGTGCATATTATCTGTGTAATGGGTACAAATTTCTCTGTGACATTGAGGTGCAAGAACTGACACATTTCTTTATTTTTTTTAATAAAATTAAATTTAGCCCAGCCCTTCCTCAGCAGGGTGGTCTTTTTGGGAGACCTCTACTTCATTGGATTATTCATGAAACCATGGGATTTATTCAAGGCCAAAACAGTTGGTCTCTAGGGAATGGTTACTCTCATCACCATTGTTCTTTCTGATATACAAAGTACCCCATGGGTCCTGTCCCCACCATGTATTGGGCACCGACACTCTGGTGGGGAGGTTCCTGAGATACACCCCCACACTGTTTGTCTCCCCTGACTTCATGCTCCGAATGGGGCTCTTAGTGTGGCTCCCCAAATCTCTTAGCATCCCACTTCTGCAGTCACTCATGAAGCCGAACCCAAATTGAAGTCCTCTTGCCTGTGGGGTGTTACAGTGGGAGCCTGGGATCGCCCTGCAGAAGTGCCATCTCCTCCTCCTCGGGCACTTAGTGAGACAGCACCAACTCTTAGGGTAAGTGAAGTGCAGACCAGCAATCAAATTTCAATCCCCTGGGGTTTTGAATATCCCAGGTCCCTGTCCACAGAGTTTCTGATTAGGTACCAGAGTGAGGCCCAGAACCAGCTCCCTGGGAGAGTCTGATACAATAGGTCTTCTGACCACACTTTGATGAGCATTGGCCCAGACCTTGGGACAGAGGCCTGATAAGGCATTGATAAGACCCTGGGTAGAAAAAGCTCTATCTTTCAAAATGCCATAGCCTAGGTCTCCTAGCTTCCCCAAATGCACAGCATACTTATTCTAAAGTAGCAACAACATGCAACCAATATGGTTCAATTTTCATATCCTGATTAAATTTGCCATGACTCAAGCCCATGGAGTTGTGCTTTGAAAGTCTCTGTAAACACAGAGCAGAGAGTCTGGCTTTGGTGGCCTGGCGGGTATTGGCGTGACCTCGGCCAGGTGACTGGTTTGCTAACTCTTGGTGTCTGACAGGTTCCTGGCAGGAGGTGATCGGAGGCAGAAAAACATGCGAGTTGGGCTGTGGCCTGTGTTCATGGGAATGACTTGTTTCCCCAGGGCATAGTGTGACTCCATCACTGGTTTGAGGATCTTTTGTGACTTTCTGAATGGGCATCTTTTTATTTTCTGTTGCCTGCAGCCCTCTTCCTGTTTCTCCAAATCCCACGTAAGCATTCATATTTCTATTGTTTCACAAAGCCTGGTGTTCGAGAAATGAATGGCTGTCCACCAGGACTGCAGCAACTCCACCAGCTCCAGGTAAGGTGGGAATGACTGTTTTTTTAACTCCCAAACTTAGTGCCAACAAAATTGGCAGGGTGCCTTGGGGCTCTCTGAAAATGGATTTTGAGATGGCGCAATCAGGACTTTGCTGGGAGCCTCTCAAGGCTCTAACTAGCCTTGCTTTCCAGAGGGTTGGGTTTGGGGATGAATGACCCATACGCTAAGCGCTATAAGCTGGGATGGATGAGAATGGGCAGTGGGAGTGCTTCTGGTACTGAGGGTGGTATTTTCTGGAATGTGAAGTAGGAGGCAGGAAACTGGAGACCTGGGACCAGCTTCACCTCTTCCACTAGTGTCTTGTCACCTCTATGCTTCAGGAGTTTTTCCTCTATACAGTGAAAAGCATTGGGCTAAATCTATTAATTCAAAAATAAACATGTACTGAGCTTAGATTATGCACCAAGCTCTGTGCTGGAGGGATGTGACATTACATAAAGCATGGTGCATGCCCTTGTGAAGATGATTTCCAAGGTCTCTTGCCTCTCTAACATTCTGAGTCTATAAAATAATGCTTAACGTATGGCAGCCCTTGACCATTTTGTGCTTTCACATGTGTGATCACGACTGCTCTGGGAGATGTATTGTCCTTCCCGCTAGGTGGGCATCAAGTGACTTGTCTAAAGACACATGGCTAATAAGCAGCAGAACTGAATTTGAATCCAGATTTTCTGGTTCTCAGTCCTGTGCTCCCTGCTCTGTAGCTTGCTATCTATGACTCTGCTCCCTCCTCTCAGATTTTCCCACCCAGTGAAATAATAGCCAAATACTTACCTTGGGCCCTGCTATATGCATTATCTCATGGACATATCATGGCAATCTCATTATGTACTACTATTCTTGTCATTTTGCAAAGGAGGAAACTGGGGCTCAGAGGGGCTGAGTGCCTCGCACAGAGTCACACAGTTTGGAAGTGTCATTTGATTGCAGGTCTCTGGGGCTGCTTTGCTGCGCTGCCTTCTGGAATCGTGGAGAGAGATGACTGGGAGGACAATGAACTCTGTTCTCTCCTTTGGAGCTGAAGGTTTTGCCTTTGGAAGGGTCCTTTCTGGGCTCCTGCTGGAGGAAGGGGAGAGAGGCAGAGGACTCCTGGGAACTGGCTGTGAAGAGGCCTTGGCCAGGGTCTGCTCCTGAGTTGAAGATCCCAAGGTTGGGGCCTTCATGAGGAAATACAACAGATTTCCAAGGCCCCAGAGACATCCCAGGTGCCATAGACCCAGAGGTCCCAATAAGAACCAGCTGAAAGGCAGGAGCACTCTGTCATTTTCCAGAAGGGACGGTATAGACTGGTCAAGAAAGCTGCTTCTGGGGGTTGAGGAGCTCCCTTTCCCTCTGTCCCTGCCATCCTGGGTCCCCTACTTCCACTCTCAGGCTCCCAAAGCCTTTCCTTTTCCTCAGGTCTTCCTGTGGGGCTCCCTACCCAGCACTTGTAGGCTCTGAGGAAAATTAACCTCTGGCCAAGCAGAACCTTGGGACTTCCGCTTAGCCTCTTCCATTGCAGAAAGGCTGAAAAATAGTGGGGTGCGCCCCTAGTATGCAGACAGGGAGTGTAGGTTTTAAAGGGGGTAGACCTAGCTCACCTCACTAACACCGACAGAGGGAGCTGGGCTTGAAGCCTGACTTTAGTTCTGAAGGGCAGGGTGCAGAGCTGGCTCAGCAACATGGGATAACCGTAGTTCACCCCTGTCATTTGTTTTTAGGCACTTTATCTCGTCTACTACCACCCTGTGAGGCAGGTAGCAGTGTCTCCACTGTACAAATGAGGACCCTCAAGCCTGGAGAGGTTAAATAACTTACCCAAGGCCACTCAGCTAGAGGGTCACAGAGCAGGATTCAAACTCAAGACCTTCTGGATCCAAAGCCAGGGCTCCCTCCACTGGGTCCCACTGTCCCCTCTGCCCCTGCTCCCACCCTGTGATTTTCCAGACTTGTAGGGTTCAAAGTAAGGTTGACAGTTCAGCGGATGTGAACGAAGTCCAGATGGTTCCTTACGGAGGGGGGCTGGTAACCGGGAACCTAATCGCCCGCTGAGGCCCCTCCAGGCCCCAGTTTTTAATTATCTTCCAAGTGGCCATGATAAGCTTAGGTTCATTTGTTAGCAGCAGGAAGTGTGTGGGATGCGCAGAGGCTCCGAAGTGACCTTTTAAGGTAGCCAGCAGCTTGGGAACAGTTACGGGTGGCGTAAGCAGAGCAGCCTGGAGTTGAATCTGCAAGCTGTAGAGCCCCAGAAGAAGTGGCTCTGATGGTTAGTGAAGTCATCTCAGGTGACAGATGCTAATGGACAAAGGTCACAGGCTCCACGGAGATGGGCGTGAGGTAGGCATCTGTGAGTCACCTCAGGAGAGACTCACGGGCATGCCCTGAAGCCAGGGACGTGGACCAAGCTGTCTCCACAGCTGCCCTCCCGTAAAGTACATGATTAATTATCACAAAAGCTTCTTGCAAATGTGAGGCTCCAAACCAGGTTTGCAATTAACATGAGGAGAAAGTGCTTCACGTTCGATTAATTTTTATCTGACCTGCCTAATCTCCTAAGGCAAGGCTCTGCTGATGCTGGAAGGATTAAATTCTCTGCCAGCGCCAGAGGGAACTGCGACTCAGCATCCTTCCAGGCCGGAGAGTGTATTTGTGAGATGTGCAAAATATAGATGGCAAATCCCAGCAGATAGGGGACTAATGAGCTTAATTGTCCTCACCCCTTGGAGACCTGGGGTGGTAAAATCAAGCCTGTTCTTTTAGAACTTGAAAGAGAAATCAGGTGGCACAGTTTTTCTCAAGAAAGTATGATTTTTTTAAGGGAGAAACTTTCAGCGTACACAGACGATTTTGACTCTGCATTGGCAGAGTGAGAGGGAGAGAGGCAGGAACACACGCCGTGGGTTGGGCCCGTCTCGGTTCCTGATATTCCCCGTGACCCTGGTTTTGCCTGTGTGTCTTGCTTTTCCTCTCCTGTGCAAGGCTGAGGGTCAGCGAAGTCATGAAGTGTATGAGACTAGCTCTGAGCTTCACAGCCGAGCACAGGCTCTGGGGAGAAGCGCCACATCTTGAGACAGAATTTGATCACTGGATTGATCCCAGGCTCTCCCAGCTCCTGATCTGAGGGCCCAGTCCCACCAGGTGGGGAAGGGCAGGGTGGTCACAGGAACCCTGAAGCACCGGCTCTTGTTGAAAACAGGGTGGACACGGTGGGGAAGCCAATGGGATTGTTCTCTGGAGTGGAAAGTCCCAGGCCCTGGTTGGGATTGGATTCGGATGAGATGGGAAGGTTTGGGTTGGGGGTCACTTTATTCAGCCTCCAGATTAGGCCAGAGTGCAGTGCAACACGGTGTCCTGGGAGGCCTGGGAGTTTGGAGTTTTAGGAAGAAGTGTTCAGAGCACTGACCACCTAATTAGATTTACTCAGCTCCAGTCAGACAGACCCAGTTCCACCTCTTACCTATTGAGTCATCTTGGGGAGGTTATTTAAATTTCTAATCCTTGGGTTTCCCATTTATAACATGACAGCGATAAATATCTCCCTGTGAGGAACAAATGGAATAATACCAGCATTCTCAAGGGTCTGCTGCACATGTGTCCCTAAGCCCTCCAGCCTAATAGACTCACTTTCTCCTTTGATATCCCAAAAGATTTACCCGAGGCCATTCCACACACTGCGGCTCTCAGAACTCTTGGTGGGGTTTTGTTTCTTTCCTGAAGATTTCTCACTCTGATTTCCTGCCTCTGCAGAATTTTCAAGCCCCCTCTGCTGCTCTCCTACTATGACCGCCCTCCTGTTGCTCCCGTCCCCCATCCCCTTTATTCACTAGGAAATGCATCAATAACCAAGGTGATTGTGTTTGCTGAAAATCTGGGCCTAGTTGAGGGTGGTTCAAGGGGGTTTACAGTACAGACCAGACAGCAACCTGAAACTGAATGTTAGGAATTACCCTTCTAACGTCTCTCAGCCATTCCGCTGGCCATCTCACTGGTCATCTGTATCAGTTACCTATTGCTACATAAAAAAATCACCCGAAAAGTTAGTAGTCACAATTCTTTGCATTAGCAGTTGAGGATCAGCTATGTCCTTCTGGTTTTAGCTGGACTCTCATATGGCTCTTCAGTTAGCTGTGGGTCAATTTGCTGAACTGGGCTGAGCTCTCACACATCTGGGGGCTTGGCTGGGACCTGTAGGCTCTGTTTCATGTGGTCTCTCAACTTGCAGTAGATTAGCCCAGGCTTGTTTACATGGCAGGTGAGTGGCAGCATGAAAGGTCTCTGAGACCTAGGCTTCCAACTGGACCTCCATCACTTCTACTGCATTCTGTTGGTCAAAGCAAGTGGCAGGATTAGCCCAGATTCAAGAGGAAGGGAAAAAGACTCTATTTTTGGATGGGAGGAGCTGCAAAGTCATAGTGCAAAGGGTTTGGATCCAGGGATCCATGTTGTATCCACGTTTTGCAACCTACCATGTCAGGGTCCCACCTCTTGTCCTGTTGTTGGAACTTTAGTCTCTCCTCCTGGACTGTCTAGATCTCTTTCCAAATATTCTCTTCTCCCTGTTATAGGGCCCCCAACTCTTCTTCCTATTTGATGAAGAAGACTCCAAATTCTTTTAACTTTATTATGTAGAATGTTTGTTTTCCTTTATTGACATTTTTTCCCCTTCCAATTATGTTCATACCGAAAATGTCCCTCAGTATTCTGGCTAAAGGAAACTGGTGGTTCTCAACTTGCCTTGGCCTCAGGGTCACCTGCAAACCTTCAAAAACTTACTTATGCCTGGGTCCCGGCCCCAGGTCTGGGTAGGTTTTGCATATTGGTATTTTTTAAAAGCTCCCCAGGTGATCCTAAAGGGTAGTTAGGGTTGAAAACCACTGGAATAAACAAAAGCACCATGTGCTGAGCTGAATTGTCTTCTTCTTTAAAATATGGATGTCTTAGAAGCTGTTTGTTTTTAATGAGCAAATTTGCTCTTCATATTACATCTGTCAAGTGTTCAGTGCATTGCAGGTACTCACTAAATATAAGCTATTGTCACTGTTGCTATTGCTGTCATGGGCAAGACAGTGCAGTGGGGAGGAACATGGGCTCTGAAGTCAGACCACTTTACCTCTCTCTGCATCAGTTTCTCCATCTGTAAAATGAGGATAATTAAAATTCTTACTTCATAAATATCAACCTACCTCATAGGATTGTTGTGGGGATTAAATATCTAAACGATTGTACTTAGACACAAAGTAACCGTTCAATAAGTGGGAGATAGTATGTAATTATTGTTTTATTCCTTCAGCACCCCATAGTTTCCTAAGCTCACCTCAGTTTGCTTTCTCTTTGGTCCAGTTTCCAAAGCAAATATGATAACAGTGACTGGAGAGAGGCAGTGGTGCAGTTACCCTGGGGCACGCTGGCGTTGGAAGAATGCAGAAGAACGACATTTCTATTGCTTAGGGGAGCCCTTGGCTCTACTCACTGTACATTATTAAGAAAATTCTCTGGCAAACTTGAGTATCTTCTTTCTTTTCCAAGTTGAGATTTCTTCAGCCCAAACATTCATTTTAATGGAGGCAGCCTCAAACTTGTGCAATTACGTGAGTAGTGAATAATTGGGACATTTAGCCCAGTTCAGATGTCCTGGAGGTAATAGATGTGAGTGAGGATGCAAAAACCTGCTGGCAGGAGTCTGGGCCAGTCCAAGTGCCAGCCTATGCAGCAGTCAGCAGCACACTGAGGGGGCCTGGCAGGTACAGAGGGCGTCTTGGAATCACAGAGAGTCAGAGTCGTCAGCAGGATCCTTTGACATCTGGACCCACAAACAAGGAAACAGAATCCTGGAAGAATGAAGCATATCCAAAGTCACTGATCTGGTGATTGGTAGAGCTCAGACCAGGGGGAATCATGGGGATTTTAACTGCCATTGCATCCTTCCTTGTGCCAGGCTTGTGCGAGGTCTTTATCTTTACTACCTTACTTATATTGCACAACTCCAAGAAGTAGAAATTATTGGCTTCATTTTGCAGTTGAGAGAACTGAGGCTTCAAGAAATTATGACGTCACAGCAACTAAGTGAAGAGTTAGGTGACAGCACAGTCCCTGACACCATGAGACTGTTTAAGGCATTGGAATGACATTAGAAAAAACTTCTATAAAATTTCTCCTCACCTCGAAACAGATTGCTCACCTACCTGCACATGCCAAACGAGATTACCCCCAGGGTATGATTTTAGGAAGGCCTCGAGTAAAAGAAACCAAAAAAACCATAACAAAAAACTTTTCCAAAAAATGAAAATCAGAAAACCCAAATCTCACTCTCACCTTACTCATATTGATATGTGAAAATAAATTAGAGCTTAATTTAAGGTTTTGATTTCTGATAAAATGGAATCATTCTTGAAAGAGGCTGAAAATGTGACTCGACAGAAACAACATAGTACAGGGGAATGAGCACTGAGTAAGAATCTGCTGTGTAGCCTTAGTTTAAATAACCAGTTTGGGTTAAAACTTGGCCAGCCCAGTAAAAGTCAAATATTTAGAAAATTATGGAGGAAGAGCATGGATGAGATCTTATTGGTAGGAAAAAAAATCTAAATTATAAAATATTTAGAAAACAGTTTTATTATGGTCTCTATTATAAACCAATGTATGTGATATTGTTATGCAAAATAAGACAGGCATATAAAAATGGTAAATCTCAACTGCCCTAATAACGTCTCATGAGCATAAAAAAATTACACAATTAGAATGCAATGTAGTAGAGTGGTGGAGGTTTTAGATTTGAGAGTCAAACTTCCTGATTTCAGATCTTGGTAGTACCACTTTAATAGTTGTGCTGCTTTGTACAAGTTTGCTTAAGTTTTCTGGGCCTGTTTCCTTTGGTAGAAAATAGCGATAGAATGTTACGGGCCACATAGCGTCATTTTGAGATCTGAGTGAGTTAATATATTATCTTCTTCCTGGTGCAGGATTCTCTTTACAGGAATCCTCTCCAGGATATTGTCTTATTGCTAGTAATATGTTTTTTGAATTAAGGCAATCACTTTCCTGGTTTCTGGTCATTGTCTTTGCATTGGACTGCCTTGAGAAACCTCTCGTAGACTAAAATGTACTACTTGTACGTGGCTGCCTTAGTTTAGATGGGCTGCTCTTGCATTGTTTTTCACATTAGCCATGATTTTCAGAGCTTTGATAAATGTGCACTGGTTCACTGTTTGCAGCAAGAGGCACTATGGAGGCGAACCCAGGTCCTCCTGTGTCACTCTCACCAGAGGAGAGCCATGGCAGATCCAGCTTGTTCTGGATGTGCCCATTGGGTAACACCCCATGGCCTGGTGTGTGATTTTCATGCCTGCATCCAGCATGCCTGTGGCTCTGCCAAGCACTCCTCTTCTTACTCACTCCCCAGGCCCCTTGTCCTCCTGGAGATCAGGCACTGAACTAAAGCAGGAACAGGGCTCTCTGTGGGCCTGGGGAGGAGAAACAGATAGATTGCTTTTCCAGCCCAAATACCAATACAAATTTTAAAAGCAGACAGCACAAGTGATTCTCTTGCAATCACCTTCTTATGTATCTCCAACTCAGCGTTTCTACCTCCAGAACACCCAGCCATAAACAAGGCTGGTTCTGAGCATGAGCCAAAGACGTGGTTTCCCAAGGGGAGCCCTGGAATGTTCACCAGGGTGATAGAAGAGCCTAGCTAGAGATTAAAGAGCAGCCTTGCCACTGGCTGCCTGCCTCTCAGTGCTCTTTGGAACAGTTGTGCCACAAACTGTGAAACACCGTTAGTCTATGTTTGGGTGTAGCAGAGATAAGAGACCAGGCAGATAGCCCAGGTGAGAGCCTTTCCAAGGCCTCATGAAGAATCTGCGATAAGCGATGGTTGTTAAGGGGGTGAGATAGATTGGGAAACATGGGCATGTCTTACTACCAAAAGCATCCTGAAATATCTTTAGAAGAGGAGGTGCATGAAATCATGGAACAGCACGTAATACTATGCACTTACCATCACAGATTTCTTTGGTTATAGGCGTTTTTCTGAGCTTCTTGTTTCCCTTACCTCTGGGGCAGCATGAAGAGAAATCCCAAGTGATATGGAATTCAAGTACCTGTGTTCAAATTTAGATTCTTCTATCTATTAGCTGATGGATGCTGGGGCAAGTCACTTAACCAAAAAGAATTTCTTCCTCTTTAAAATGGAGGTATAACAATATTTAACTCAGATGTTTCAAAAAATATCATCTTAGATAAATAATGCGTGTTTTCTGAATCAACAGATTATTTTTCTCCTTAAAGAAGAAGAAATAAAATCGTACCTTGGAATTGATGCAGTGATGCTCTCATCAGGCATGTGGCCTCTTTGGAGGGGTCCATGATAGCCCTTGTGCTTGGCATCACCACCTAGGGGATTCCTTCCTCACTTTGTGATGAACTTTGCTCAAGAGTGGATGTATAAGAGAGAGAGATTGTGACGTTTAATTTTATGTGTCAACTTGGCTGGGCCATGGTGCCCAGATATGTGGTCAAACATTATTCTGGATGTTTCTGTGAGAGTGTTTTTGGATGATATTAACATTTAAATTGATGGACTTGAGTAAAGTAGATTGCCCTCCCTAATGTGGATAAGCTGCATTCAGTCATCTGAAGGCCTGAACAGAACAAAAGACTGACTTCTCCAGATCAAGAGTGAATTCTGCCAGCAGTTGGCCTTTGGATTTGAACTACAACATTGCCTCTTCCTGGCTCTCCAGTCTGCAGCCCATCCTGCAGATTTTGAACTTGCCAGCTTCCATAATTGTGTGAGCCAATTCCTTAAAAGAAATCCTTTTCTGTATAGATACATGCCCTATTGGTTCTGATTCTCTGGAGAACCCTGACTAATACAGGGATTGAGAGACAATGAGCCCATCAGAATTCTCTGCTGCCTTGTATCAGCTGAGGGACTTCACTTGACAACTCTGCTCACAGCACTTTATCCACGAAGATTTTGCATTTTAGAAATAGTCTTTTTTTGTTTCATGCTTCTCATTTATTTGCTTATTTGGGATAAATTAAAAGCATAAAAGGGAGTAGGATGGTGCTTATTAGATTGCACTATGTTTAAGTGAATCTTAACTCAACCTAAGATCAAAGAAACTCACCCACTCCTCTTCTGAAGACAAAATCAAAGACAACATAAGCCAATTTCCACCAAAATAGTTCTATTATAAAGGCCTACAAGGCAAGGATCATGAAGTTAATAACTATGACAATAAGAACAACAATAGCTGCCACTTAGGAGCCCCTGCCAAGTATTGGGCACATATAGGCCCTTTACATATATTATTTCCTTAAATAGAACAATAGATTTAAGAGGCCTCCCCAAATGTACCGGGGAATCACCGTACATTGTAGTGCTTAATTTCTTCCTAGAAATATTACATTTTGAAAGAACTGTCTCCATGTCATTTTCTACCATATTCTTTCCAGTTCAGTTATAAGTCTACCTTCTCCAAAATCTTGATGTGATAGAGTAAATATGTGTGACGGAGGTCACGTTTATCTAGATCCAATGGCAGAAAAGCCAGCGTGGCCAGAGAATGTGTTATTCTGGGTAATCAATTGTTCTGATTATGTGGATTTCACATAACCGTAAGTAGCTGAAGAGTTGTTAGGTAAATTTAATTCAATAAGATATACTTAATGCTCTGCCTCTCTGGACTCCAGTTGCATTTTGATGAGTCATAAACCTCTTTAGGGTATCTTGTTGCCTTTGGGTCTTTACAGCCATCAATACTTACCGTATCGTATCTTTGCTTTCTAATCAATATGATGATAAATAAATGAGCTCTTATTGCATTACTTGCCACAGGGGAAAAGGGGCTGCATTTGTTTATAAAAACATCATTCATGATCTATTTAAGCGATATTTAAGGGAAAAAGGAGCTGTGAAATACACTTTATCCTTACACATTGCCACCAACACCTGCCAGGCTTTCTGAATGCTTCTGTCCTAGATTTGCTGCCCTGCCCAGATAAATGACTGAGGCATGAGTTGTCTTCAGAACTCACTTGCTTTTGTAACAAGGTATTTGTCCTTTCTTGGATGGTGCTATTGCCTTTACATCAAGGGTTAGCATTTTCACCCAGGAAATACTCTGTGTACGACGCCTGCAGTGACATCAACCATTGGTGTCCACAAAGTGCTGCCCTGTGGCCTGTCAAACTCAGACAGGGGAGAAAGGGTTTTGTAGGCAGACTGCTCTAGGTTAGAGGACAAACTCATTTATCAGCTGCATGACTCTGAGAAAGTTACTCGATCTCTCTGAACTTCCTTTTTCTTCTCTGTCAAATTGCGACGATACTACCTGTGTCATGCGGGAGGGGGAAGGTTGTGAAGATTCAATGAAGTAATTAATATAAAATGCTTAGTACATTGTCTGGAGTGGTCATTCACAGATGACATTCTTTATATATTATGGAAATTAACCCTTTGTCGGATATATGATTTGCACATATTGTTTTCCCAGTTGGGTTGTCTTTTCATTTCAAACCTGTTTTCCCTTGGCTTGTAGAAGCTCTTTAGTCTGATGAAGTCCCACTTGTTTGTTCTTTCTATTGTTTTCCTTGTCTGAGAAGACACAATGTCTGAAAAGATCCTTTTAAGACCCATGTCAAAGAGTGTACTGCCTAGATTCCTTCTAGAAGGCTTACAGTTGCAGGTCTTACCTTCAAGTCTTTGATCCATTTTGAGTTTATTTTTGTGAATGGCATAAGAGAATGGTCTACTTTCATTCTTTTACGCGTGGCTGTCCAGGTTTCCCAACACCTTTTGTTGAAGAGACTTTCCTTTAGCCATTGTATGTTCTTAGCTCCTTTGTTGAAGATTAGCTGTCCATAGATGTGTGGTTTTATTTCTGGGCTTTCAGTTCTGTTCCATTGATCTGTGTGTCTGTTTTTATACCAGTACCATGCTCTTTTGATTGCTATAGCTTTGTAGTATATTTTGAAGTCAGGGATTATGATGCCTCCAGCTTTGTTCTTTTTTCTCAGGATTGCTTTAGCAATTCGGGGTCTTTGGTTGCCCCATATGAATTTTAGGATTCTTTGTTCTATTTCTATGAGGAATGTCATTGGGATTCTGATTGGGATTACATTGAATCTGTAGACTGCTTTAGGTAATATGGACATTTTAACTATGTTTATTCTTCCAATCCATGTGCATGGAATGTCTTTCCATCTCTTTATGTCATCATCAATTTCTTTCAGGAAAGTCTTGCAGTTTTCATTGTATAGGTCTTTCAATTCCTTGGTTAAATTTATTCCTAGATATTTTATTCTTTTTGTTGCGATTGTGAATGGGATTGTGTTCTTAAGTTCTCTTTCTGTTAGTTCATTATTAGAGTACAGAAATGCAACTGATTTATGTAAGTTGATTTTGTACCCTGCAACTTTGTGTAATTGTTGATTATTTCTAGTAGCTTTCTGGTGGAGTTTTTAGGGTTTGCAAACAGCAAGAGTTTCACTTCTTCACTTCTTCACTGGGTGTTTAGATTCCTCTTATTTCTTTTTCTTTTTCTTGCCCAATTGCTCTGGCCAAAACCTCCAGTACTATGTTGAATAAGAGTGGTGATAGTGGGCCCCCTTGCCTTATTCCTCTTCTCAGAAGGATGGCGTTCAGTTTTTCCCCATTGAGTATGATGTTGCCTGTGGGTTTGTCATATATGGTCTTTATTATGTTGAGACCCTTTCCTTCAATACCCATTTTGTTGAGTGTTTTTATATAAATGGATGTTAGATCTTGTCAAATGCTTTCTCTGTGTCTACTGAGATGATCATGTGGTTTTTGTTCCTCATTTTGTTACTGTGGTGTATCACATTGATTGACTTGAAGATGTTGAACCATCCTTCTGTCCCTGGTATAAACCCCACTTGATCAGGGTGTATGATCTTTGTAATGTATCGCTGTATTCAGTTTGCCAATATTTTGTTGAGGATATTTGCATCTATGTTCCTCGGTGATATTGGCCTGTAATTTTCCTTCTTTGTGTTGTCCTAGTTAGGTTTTGGTGTCAGGGTGACGTTGGCCTCATAGAATGTGTTAGGAAGTGCTCCATTTTCCTCAATTTTCTGGAATAGTTTGAGAAGAGTAGGTATTGAATCTTTGAATGTTTGGTAGAATTCTCCAGAGAAGCCATCTGGTCCTGGACTTTTATTTTTGGGGAGATTTTTGATTACTATTTCAATCTCTTTCCTTGTGATTGGTCTGTTCAGATTCTCTATTTCTTCTTTATTTAGTTTTGGGGGATTGTAAGAGTCTAAGAATTTATCCATTTCTTCCAGGTTGCCCAATTTGTTGGCAGATAGTTTGTCATAGTATTCTCTTATCATTTTTTGTATTTCTGTGGTATCTGTTTTAATTTCTCCTCTTTCATTTCTAATTTTATTTATTTGAGTCTTCTCTCTTTTTTTATTAGTGAGCCTGTCTAAGGGTTTGTCAGTTGTGTTTATTTTCTCAAAGAACCAGCTCTTTGTTTCACTGATTCTTTCTACTGTCTTTTTTGTTTCAATATCATTTATTTGTGCTCTAATTTTTATTATTTCCCTCCTTCTACTGACTTTGGGCTTTGTTTGTTCTTCTTTTTCTAAATTCTGTTAGGTGTAGTTTGGGATTGCTTATTTGAGATTTTTCTTGTTTATTGAGGTGAGCCTGTATTGCAATGAATTTCCCTCTTAGGACTGCTTTTGCTGCATACCAAATGAGTTGGTATGGTGTGTTTTCATTTTCATTTGTCTCCAGATAATATTTGATTTCCTCTTTGATTTCTTCAATAGTCCATTGCTCGTTCAGTAGCATGTTGTTTAATCTCTACATCTTTGCCCCTTTCCCAGTTTTTTTCTTGTAGCTTATTTCTAGTTTCACAGCATTATGGTTGGAAAAGATGTCTGATATTATTTCAATCCTCCTAAATTTATTGAGGCTTGCTTTTTTTCCCGACATATGGTCTGTCCTTGTGAATGTTCCACGCGTACTTGAGAAGAATGTGTAACCTGCTGTTTTTGGATGGAGTGTTCTGTATATATCTGTTAAGTCTGTCTGGTCTAGTTTTTCGTTAAATTCTGCAATTTCCTTGTTGACTTTCTGTCTTGATGATCTATCTGTTGATGTAAGTGGGGTGTTAAGGTCCTCTACTATTATTGTATTGTTGTTGATATCTCCTTTTAGTTTTGTTAATAGTTACTTTATGTACTTTGGTGCTCCTGTGTTGGGTGCATATATATTTATAAGAGTTATGTCTTCTTGGTGGACTGTCCCTTTGATCATTATATACTGCCCCTCCTTGTCTCTCTTTACCTGTTTTGTCTTGAAGTCTACTTTGTCTGATATTAGTATTGGTGACACCTGCTTTCTTATGTTTGCTATTAGCTTGGAGTATTATCTTCCATCCCTTCACTCTGAGTCTGTGTTTGTTTGGGGCTGAGGTGTGTTTCCTGGAGGCAGCATATTGTTGGGTCTTTTTTTTTAATCCATCCTGCCACTCTGTGTCTTTTGACTGGAGAATTCAATTCGTTTACATTTAGAGTGATTATTGAAATGTGGGGGCCTAATGCTGCCATTTTATTGCTCATTTTCTGGTTCTCCTGCATTTCCTTTGTTTCTTGTCCCATGTATTTTGGACTACCAATTCAGTTAGATAGTTTTCTATGCTGGTTTTCTTAGTTTTCTCCTTACTTGTAATTTGTGTCTGTGTCTAATTATTTGTTTAGTGGTTACCATGTGGTTTGTATAAAACATCTCATAGATGAGATAGTCCATTTTCTGATAGCCTTTTATTTCCTTAGACTAAGCCAGTTCCATCCCTTTCCACTTCCCCTTCTAAGTTGTTATTGTTACATCTTTTTTCTTCTTGTGTTGTGAGTTTGTGGTTAAAATGACAAGCTTTTATTTATTTTTGGTGTTTTCCTTCCCTTTATCTTTAATGTTATAATTGAACATTTGCTAACCTGTTCTGATGGAGAGCTGTAATTTTCTGATTTGTCTGTCTACTTATCTCCTTGCTCAGGGTTTTGCAACACTTTTCCTTTTTTTTTTTTTTTTTTTTTTCAGGTATGAGGGCCTTCCCGTGGATTTCTTGTTGGGGGGAGCTTGTTGTGGCGATGAACTCCTAACTTTTGTTTATCTGGGAAAGTTTTTATTTCTCTATCATACTTAAAGGATATTTTCGCTGGATAGAGTATTCTTGGCTGAAAGCTTTTGCCTTTCAGTATTCTGAATGTATCATTTCACTCTCTCCCAGCCTGTAAGCTTTCTGTTGAGAAATCTGCTGACAGATTTATAGGGGCTCCTTTGTAGGTTATTTTCTTCTGCCTTGCTGCCCTTAATATTTTCCGTTTGTCATTTATTTTTGCCAGTGTAGGAGAGGAAGACATTTCCTCTATGTGCTCTGTGTTCTTCTGGCCAGATAATGAGTTAAATTCACATGAGACAGAATAACAGGAGAAAATTAAACAAAGCTTTATAACACATATACGTGGGAGAGGCTCAGGCAACCTGAGCAACTCACCAAAATGGCTGAAGCCACCACCTTAAATATCATCTTCAGCTAAAGGCAAAGGAGGATGTTGGGGGTGGGAAGAGTCAGTTATGGGAGATTACCAGACAAGTACAGTAAACAGGGGTAAGGTTACTATGCAGATTTAAATCCTTGCCTTCCACATTGATAAGAGTTTCTAGAGATAAGGTCATCCTTCCTTCCTGGTGCAGAGAGGGGGACACCTTTACAGGTGGAGATTTCCTTTACAATGTAAATGTCTCTTAACAAAGGGTAAGTAAATTCTACTTTTCAGAGTTTCTTTCCTGTCTTCAGTTTTTTAAAAGTAACCAGCCCGAAATAATCCTCATGCCAAAGAGACATATCTTGGGGTGGCCAATTCCAGTCCCTCACACCAGCTTTACTTCTATATGCCTTGGAGTTGGTCTTTTTACATTGATAAATGTTGGAGATCTATTGGCTTCTGTCACTTATTCTCCCTTCCCAGGTTTGAGAAGTTCTCAGCTATTATTTGTTTGAACAAGCTTTTGTTACATTCTCCTTCTGTTCTCCCTCTAGGATACCTATAATCCTTATGCTGCATTTCCTAATTGAGTCGGATGTTTCCCAGAGAGTTTCTTTATTTCTTTTTAGTCTTAGTTTTCTCTCCACCTCTATCTGAAGCATTTCTATGTTCCTGTCCTCCAGACTGCTAATTCTGTCCTCCATATTATCAGCCCTACTGTTCAGGGAGTCCAGATTTTTCTTAATCTCGCCCATTCCATTTTTCATCTCCAACATTTCTGATTCATTCTTCTTTATAGTTTCAAGCTCTTTTGTGATGTAGCCCCTGAATTCTTTGAGTTGTCTATCTGTATTCTCTTTTTTAATGATAATTATTTTGAATTCCTTGTTATTTAGGTTATGGATTTCTATGTCTTCAGGATTGTTTTCTGGGTACTTGTCATTTTCCTTCAGTTCTGGAGATTTAATATATTTTTCATACTGCTTGATGGCATGGATTTGTGCCTCTGCAGAGAGATAGAGTATGGTTACTGCTTCTACTTGCTGCCACTGGGGAAAGGGTGCAGGAGCTGTGTAATCTGAGCTCACCAGGATCCCCATCAGCTGTTCCTGACCAAGTGTGGGCCACTCCTTGGGAGTGCAGTGGCCGCCTAGACCTGCCTAGACATGCTTCCTTCTTAGGGACTGCAGTGGTGTTATGGGCTTTTCAGGCAGCCAGGAGCTTATTTGCCAAGACTTGCAGCTCTGCCACTGTCTGGTCTCACTGGGTCTCACTTGACCCGTTGGGGCTGAAGCAGAGCTATGGGCGTTTAAGGCAGCTGGTGGTTTGCTTGCCCAGCCATGCTGCATCTCCTCTTAGGTTGCACCAGCCTTTGTGCTAGGCAGGCAGGGCCTCCCTACTGAGTCTGAGCCTGAGTCATACCCTGGGGCCTCAATGGGACTGTGGATTTTCCTCCTGGTCCAACAAGCAATTGGGGGGCTTAGGGCTGTAGTCACCTGTTTCCACAGTCATGTTGATGTGCACGCTGACCCATGGGGCCACAGCAGTGCTATAAGCACGTCAGCTGGGAGAGAGTCGCTCACAGGTACTGGGCTGTCTGAGGGCCAGAGACTTTTCACCTATCTCCACCTCCTCCCTGGGGGTAGTCCATCCACCTTCTGATGTATAGTAGTACAGGTCTCTCAGATGTCCTGAGGTGCTGTGTGAGTATCCTCCATTGACCGATGAATGTCCATCTAGTTGTAGTTCAAAGGGGGAGAGACAAAGAGAACTGCTCACCCCACCATGTTGCTGACGTCACTCCCATATTTTGGTACTTTGACCTTCAAATTTACTCCCTAATTCTCTTCATTTATATTTTCTGAAAGGCCAGATCCAGAATGTGAAATAAGGATTCAGCACATGGTATTATGATTGAGTAGTCTCTTCTCAGGCAGCTTTCCAATTAGAATGTGCTCATGTTTCTGTCTTTAAAGAAGCAAATGTCTTGATTGTTTAAACAACAACAACAAAATCACCACACACCTGTTATTGACCCAGATCCTCTGTTCAGAAACAAAACAAGAAGGTAGGGAAAGTCAGGATGTGTGTGTATATGTGTGTGTGTGACTTGAATGTTCTCCTTTGAACATTTTCTAATAGAAAATTTCAAATGTAAACAAAAGTTGAGAGAATAACATAATGAATTCCCATGTACCATGACCCAGCCCAGTCTTGTGTCATCTACGCTCCTCCCGTGCCACACTACCCACCTCAAAAGCCCAAATGGATTCTTTTGAAGCAAATCCAAGACAGCAAACCACTTCTTCCATAACTCCTTCTGTATGTATCTTTAAATGAGAAGGATTCTTTAAACACTGAAACCATGTAACCGCTATCACACCTAAAATTGGAAAACACTGGAATTTCCCTAGATGTATCATTTTTTCTTTTTCTTTTTTAAAGAATTGGTTTAAATCAGGTCTGAATAAGGTCCAAACAGTCTCATAAATTTGTTTTAATTTTAGTCTCTCTCTTTTTCTCTCCTTTTCAATTTATAGATGGAAGAGACATGTGTCCTCTAATTTCTCATATTTTGTAATTTGAAACTCTGAGACATCACTTCATCCATAGCCTGATCTTCTGACCAGCATTTCCTGTAAACCAGTTGTTAGACGTATGCTCTAGAATTGGAGGTTTGATCTGATTCAGGTACAATTTTTTCATCAAGAATCCTTCATAAATGGTATTGCATACTTCTCTAAGGAGGCACATGGTGATCAGTTGTCTATTTGTTACAGTTCATCATCTTTACCTAGATCCATTATTTCAGTAGGGGTTGCAAAATATATATTTGGTGATAGAGTTGCTTTATTTTTATGTGTCAGGGGTCTCTGATTAGCACAGATGCTTGAAAATATGTGCCTCCTCTGTTTGCTTTTTTTTTTTGGTGAGGAAGATTGGCCCTGAGCTAACATCTGTTGCCAATCTTCCTCTGCTTTGTACGTGGGATGCCTCCACAGCATGGCTTGATAAGCAGTGTATAGGTCCACCCAGGATCCAAATCTGTGACTCAAGGGCTGCCAAAGTGGAGCACCTGAAATTAACCACTTCACCACTGGGCTGGCCCCACAAAATGGTAATATTCTATCAGTCCTCCATTTATTAGCTAGAAGACTTCTATAAAGAGAAACTCTTCCTTAAAAACGATTTGGTGGGGCCATCCTGGTGGCATAGTGTTTAAGTTCTCACACTCCAGCAGCCCAGAGTTCACAGATACTGATCCTTGGTGCCAACCTAGCACCATTCATCAAGCCACACCGTGGTGGAATCCCACATAAAATAGAGGAAGATTGGCACAGATGTTAACTGGGCAAAATCTTCCTCAAGCAAAAGGAGGAAGATTGGCAACAGATATTAGCTCAGGGCCAATCTTCCTCACAAAAAACAAACAAATGATTTCGTTACCCTCAGATACAGTTTGCATAGCAAGGGGAGGTTCTTATCTGGTATTTACATATTCTTGGAATTATAAAGTGGTTCCCTAGCATCCTCCAAAGATTATCAATGAGTTTTTGTTGTTGAGTATAACTATGACCTCATGGATTTTAACATATTTGATGTGCTTCAGTTCATTGCAGTCATAATTCTTATTTGTTCTCAAAATTTTCCGTCTTTGGCTTGTGAGAGCCTCTTCCTGTTGGCTTCTGAATCCTTTGATACAACCCCAGTAGTTTTGACAATTTCATTGCTGTCCTGATTGACAAATATTCTAGGCACATTTTGTACATTTCCTGCTCCAGACCTAGAATCAGCAATTTCTCCAAGGAGAATTAGTTCCTTCAGTGAAAAATGATATTTAAAGATCACAAGCTGGCTTTAGGGCTACCCATTGCTTACAAGTTGATCATTATTTCTAGACTGTTTCGGTGGACAGAAGGATAAAAAATATTCAGGAGAAAATACATCATGTGTTCCTGCTAATATTTTGAACTGGAATTTAGTATTGCAGGGTTTTTTATTTAACTCCCTTGATTTTGTATTTGCAATTTTTCTGTCTTCTGCCTAGAATCTTGGTCCCAAACAATATTAACAATTACTTTTTGCTTTGCTATTTATGTTTCAGAATATTGATATCAATATTATTGCTAAGAGTATGATTTCTGAAAACAGTTTAAGATTTTTTAAAGTTATTTTTGCCCTTAGGATATATCCCACTAGAGACACACAAATTACTGTTTTAAAATTACTTGGATTAATATCTCTCAGTGGTTATGCTGCCAACTCAATACACAGTGATGTTCATTTGTTTCATTTACTTTCAATTTTTAGGAACTGCTGTTTTTTCATTTTGATTTAATGTTGTTTTATAATTATGTAAAGAATTTACATGATTCCAATGTCAAATCTATATAATCAGTTACATTCAGAGAAGTTCTTCTCTCTACTTTGATCCCTCTCTTTCCCTATGGTAACTATTAAACAAACGTAGTTTATCCTTCTATTTTCTAAAGTATAAGCAAATGCATGCATATATGTGTTTACACATGCACATAATTTTATATACATACAAATATGTATATTTGTATCTTCCCCTTCTTAGATATTAGATAAATTGTAGCATACTATATACACTTTTTTCTATCTTGCTTTTTTCACTTAACACTACATCCTAGAGAATGCTCCATAATGGCATATAGAAATCATTTTCATTCCTTTTAACAGCTGCAAACTGTTCTTTGAGTGGATGTACCACATTTTATTCAATCAGAACCTTATTGCTGGATATTTTCGTTACTTCCAATTTTTTTGTTTTTTGTTTTTTGTTTTTTTTTCTGGTAATAACTAGTGCTGCGAGGTTCTCGTCAAGATGGCACTGTGAGCAGATGTTGAACTCACCTCCTCCCATGAACACAACCAGGTGCAACAATTTTGGGAAGAATCACCCTGGATTGAAAACTGAAAACTGGATAAAAAGAATCCCCCCAACAAGGGACAGTCCTGACGAAGGCAGAAGAAGCAGTAACTCCGGCCAGAGAGGAAAAGAGCCACCTTTGGGAGCAGTGGAGCTTCTCAGCTGGCCAGGCAGGAGCCACCCAAAGGTACCAGCCCTCCCTGGAGAAGCGAGGTCCGGAGCAGTGGCAATACTGCTATAAGCATCCTTCAGACTCAGCCCAACTGAGATGGGGGTCTTACTGTCTGGCTTTGCTGGCTATTAACTGCAGGGAGGACACCCCCGGAAAAGCTATTGGCCAAAAGCCTAAAAGACCCAAGTCTTAAAGGGCCCACGCACAAACTCACTCATCGCAGCAACCTAAAATCAGCAGAGAGAAGGCTGGTTGAACTTTGGTGAAACGAGACTTACCTGGTGGGCTCTGGGGGCATCTTGGTGAGAGGAGGGTCCTCTCCAGAGACTGAGACATTGGTGGGGGCCATTGTTCTGAGCTGGTCCAGGTGTGCTGATATGGACACCTGTGGGGGCCATTGAGGTGCATCCCTTAGGCTGTTAGCCCAGGGGTCTGCCACACCCACTAGAGCACAGATTTAATTCAGTTCAGCCAGGGCAGGCAACCTGCCCTAGGGACTGGCCTCACCTAACAGTAAGCCCTCAGGCTACTCTTCAGCCTGCATTGACTGAGTGCCTTGATCCTCTACAGGCAGGCAAGGGTGTCTGCCTCTGTGGGGCAGGGCCTGGGTGAGGACCAGGTGAAATGTGGGGGGCATTGGTGGAGAGATGGGGGCCTCTGCAGTGTGGCATTGGGGTACGCTCCAGGGGTTTGAGAAGTGTGCACGGACCAGGACTGTGTTGACAGTGCATGTGTTCCAGTAGGGAGTGAGGCTTATCAGTGGCAGAAGACTTGTGCTTTACAAATAGCCATAGAAAGGATCAGCCCTACCTTCCAAAGCCTGAAACAATTGAGTGCCCCCATGCCAAGGGCTAGCCCCACTCAGCTGCACTCCTAAGAGATCTGACAACAGCCTTGTTGCCCTCAGGCCTATCACAACTGTATGGCCCTGAGCCTGGCAACCAGCTGCACTGGGTACCAACTCAATTAAGAGGACAATTGCAATAAGAGTGTGCTGATAGACTTTGTAGCCAACAGTGCTGAGGCCCCCCCTAAACCGGATTTACAAACAGCTGGCCAGGGAAGGAAAGATCAGACTCTCTGGGTACCTGCAGTGGGACCAACCCTGCCACAGCAGAAGAACACAAGTAGCCCACAAAGGGGTCACTCCTGGTTCTTACGGGCTGGTGACAAGAGGGAAGCACACTGTTGGGCCTCATAAGCCATCTCATACATAAGGCCACTTCTCCAAGATCAGGAGACATAGCCGACTCACCTAGTACAAAGAAAATAGCACAGAGAAAGAGGCATAATGAGGAGGCAAAGGAATACTTTCCAAGCAAGGGAACAGTACAAAACCCCAGAAAGAGAACTAAGTGAAACAAAAACTAGCGACCTACTTGACAAAGAATTCAAATATAATGAGGATGCTCAAAGATATGCGGAGAAGAATGGATGAACACAGTGAGCACATCAGCAAAGAACTGGAAGATATAAAAAAAAAATCAGAAATGAAGAATACAATACTTGAAATGAGAAATTCACTAGAGGGACTCAATAGCAGAGTAGAGGAAGCAGAAGAACGGATCAGCGAGCTAGATGAAAGACTAGTGGAAATCACCCAAGCAGAACAAAAAAGAGAAAAAAGAATTACACAGAATGAGAACAGTCTAAGGGAACTCTGGGACAATATCAAGTGTGCTAACATTTGGATTATAGGGGTCCCAGAAGGAGAAGAGAGAGACAAAGGGGCAGAAAATTTATTTCTCGAAATAATAGAGGAAAATTTTCCTCACCTGAGGAAGGAAACAGACATCCAAGTTCAGGAAGCACAGAGAGCTCCAAACAACAGAAGCCCAAAGCGGCCCACACCAAGACATATTATAATCAAAATGGCTAAAATTAGAGACAAAGAGAGAATCCTAAAAGCAGCAAGAGAAAGGCCACAAGTGACGTATAAAGGGAAGCCCATCAGGCTATCAGTGGACCTCTCAGTCAAGACCCTACAGGCAAGAAGAGAATGGCACGACATATTTAAAGTGCTGAAAGGAAAAAACCTACAACCAAGAATACTCTATCCATCAAGGTTGTCATTCAGAATGGAAGGAGAGATAAAGAGCTTCCCAGACAAGCAAAAATTAAAGGAGTTTATCACCAAGAAACTAGTTCTGCAAGAAATGCTGAAGGGACTTATTTAAGTGGGAAAGCAATGACCATAAATAGAGAGAAAAAAAAATTAGCAAAAAAATCCAAAACAACAACAACAACGAAAAAACAGGCAATAAAATCACTTGTAAGGTAAAAGTATAGTAAAGGCAGCCAGATCAACTACCTGTGAAGATAATATGAAGGTTAAAAGACAAATGTACTAAAATCACCTATTTCAATGATAAAGGGGTAATGGATAGGCACACAATAAACAAAAGACTACATATGATGTGAAAAACATATAATGTGGGAGGAGGGGAGAGAGAAAAAGTAGAGCTTTTAGAAAGAGGTCAAGCTAAAGAGTCTATCTACTCAATATAGTCTGTTATATGCATAGTATATTAAATAGGAGGCTCATGGTAACCACAAACCAGAAACCTATAACAAGCAGGAAAAAAGTAAGACAAAAGAAATCAAACATATTACTAGAGATAGCTGTCAAACCACAAGGGAAGAGAGCAAGAGAAAAAGAAAGGAACTGAGAAGAACTATTAAAACACCCCCAAAAAAAGAAAAAGTGACAAAATGGCAATAAATACATATTTATCAATAGTTACTTTAAATGTCAATGGACTAAATGCTCCAATCAAATGCCATAGGGTGGCCAACTGGATAAAAAAACAAGATCCATGTGTATGCTGCATATAAGAGACACACTTCAGACCTAAAGATGCTCACAAACTGAAAGTGAAAGGATGGAAAAAGATATTCCATGCAAATGGCAAAGAAAAGAAAGCGGGGGTAGCAATACTTATATCAGACAAAATAGACTTTAAATCAAAAACTGTAATAAGAGACAAGGATGGGCGCTACATAATGATAAAGGGAACAGTCCAACAAGAAAATATAACACTTGTAAATATCTATGCACCCAACATAGGACCACCTAAATATATAAAGCAGTTATTAACAGTCATAAGAGGAGAAATAGACAGTAACACAATAATAGTAGGGGACTTTAACTCTCCACTTACACCAGTGGATAGATATCCAAACAGAAGATCAATAAGGAAACTCTCGCCTTAAAGGACACATTAGACCAGATGGACTTAGTAGATATATACAGAACATTCCATCCAAAAACCACAGAATACACATTCTTTTCAAATGCCGATGGAACATTCTCCAGGATTGATCACATATTAGGCCACAAAACAAGTCTGAATAAATTTAAGAAGATTGAAATAACATCATGCATCTTTTCTGACCACAGAGGTATGAAACTGGAAATCAAACACAGAAAGAAAACCAGAAAAGCCACAAAAATGTGGAGATTGAACAAAATGCTACTGAACAATGATTGGGTCAATGAAGAAATCAATGAAGAAATCAAAAAATTCCTGGAGACAAATGAAAATGAAAACACGACATGCCAAAATTTGTGGGATACAGCAAAAGTGGTTTTACAAGGGAAGTTTATAGCAATTCAGGCCTACCTCAACAAACAAGAAAAATCCCAAATAGACAATCTAAAAGTGCACCTACAGGTACTGGAAAAAGAACAACAAACAAAGCCCAAACTCAGCAGAAGGAAGGAAATAATAAAAATCAGAGCAGAAATAAACGAAATAGAGACTAAAAAAACAATAGAAAAAATTAATGAAACCAAGAGCTGGTTCTTTGAAAAGATAAACAAAATTGACAAACCCTTAGCTAGACTCACCAAGAAAAAGAGAGAGAAGGCTCAAATAAATAAAATCAGAAATGAAAGAAGAGAGATTACAACGGACACCTCAGAAATACAAAAGATAATAAGAGAATACTATGAAAAGCTATACGCCAACAAATTGAATAATCTAGAAGAAATGGATAAATTCTTAGAAACATACAACCTTCCAAAACTGGACCAAGAAGATGTAGAAAATTTGAATAGACCCATCACCAGTAAGGAGATTGAAACAGCGATCAAAAACCTCCCGAAAAATAAAAGTCCAGGACCAGATTGCTTCCCTGGTGAATTCTACCAAACATTCAAAGAAGACAACACCTATCCTTCTCAAACTCTCCAAAAAATTGAAGAGGAGGGGAGGCTTCCTATCTCCTTCTACGAAGCAAACATTATCCTGATACCAAAACCAGACAAGGATAAAAGAAAAAAAAGAAAATTAGAGGTCAATATCACTGGTGAACATTGATGCAAAAATTCTCAACAAAATACTAGCAAATTGAATACAACAATACATTAAAAAGATCATACATCATGATCAAGTGAGTTTCACTCCGGGGATGCAGGGATGGTTCAACATCCACAAATCTATCAACGTGATACAGCACATTAACAAAATGAAGAATGAAAATCACACGATCATCTCAATAGATGCAGAGAAAGCATTTGACAAGATACAGCATCCATTTATGATAAAAACTCTAAATAAAATGGACATAGAAGGAAAATACCTCAACATAATAAAGGCCATATGAGACACACCCACAGCAAATATCATACTCAATGGAGAAAAACTGAAAGCTATCCCCCTTAGAACAGGAACCAGACAAGGATGCTCACCGTCACCACTCTTATTTAACATAGTATTGGAAGTCCTAGCCAGAGCAATCAGGCAAGTTAAAGAAATATAGGGATCCACATTGGAAAAGAAGAAGTGAAACTGTCACTCTTTACAGATGACATGATTTTATATATAGAAAACCCTAAAGAGTCCACTAAAAAACTTTTAGAAATAATAAAGGAATACAGTCAAGTTGCAGGATACAAAATCACTGTAAAAAATCGGTTGCATTTCTATACACTAACAATGAAGTAGCAGAAAGAGAAATTAAGAATACAATCTCATTTACAATTGCAAGAAAAAGAATAAAATACCTAGGAATAAACTTACCCAAAGAGGTGAAAGATCTGTACACCAAAAACTATAAAACATTGTTGAAAGAAATTGAAGAAGACACAAAGAAATGGAACGATATTCTGTGCTCTTGGATTGGAAGAATTAACATTGTTAAAATGTCCATACTTCCTAAAGCAATCTACAGATTCAACGCAATCCCTATCAAAGTTCCAACAACATTTTTTACAGAAATAGAACAAAGAATCCTAAAATTTATATGGAACAACAAAAGACCCCGAATAGCCAAGGGATTCCTGAGACAAAAGAGCAAAGCTGGAGGTATCACACTCCCTGATTTCAAATTATACTATAAAGCCGTAGTAACCAAAACAGCATGGTACTGGCACAAAAACAGACACACAGATCAATGGAACAAAATTGAGAGCCCAGAACTAAACCCACACGTTTATGGACAGCTAATATTCGACAAGGGAGCCAAGAGCATACGATGGAGAAAAGAGAGCCTCTTCAATAAACGGTGTTGGGAAAACTGGACAGCCACATGCAAAAGAATGAAAGTAGACCATTCCCTTACACCATGCACAAAAACAAACTCAAAATGGATTAAAGACTTGAATGTAAGACCCGAAACCATGAGAATTCTAGAAGAAAACATAGGCAGTATGCTCTTTGACATTGGTCTTAGCAGCATATTTTCAAGTACTGTGTCTGACCAGGCAAGGGAAACAAAAGAAAAAATGAACAAATGGGACTACATCAAACTAAAAAGCTTCTGCCCAGCAAAGGAAACCATCAACAAAACGAAAAGACAACCTAACAATTGGGAGAAGATATTTGCAAACCATGTATCAGATAAGGGGTTAATATCCAAAATATACAGAGAACTCATACAGCTCAACAACAGAAAAACCAACAATCCAATCAGAAAATGGGCAAAAGATCTGAACAGAGATTTCTCCAGAGAAGATATACAGATAGCCAACAGGCATATGAAAAGATGGTCAACATCATTAGCTATCAGGGAAATGCAAATCAAAACTACAATGAGGTATCACCTCAGTCCGGTCAGAATGGCTATAATTAACACGACGGGAAACAACAAATGTTGGAGAGGGTGTGGAGAGAAGGGAACCCTTGTTCACTGCTGGTGGCAGTGCAGACTGGTGCAGCCACTATGGAAAGCAGTATGGAGTTTACTCAGAAAATTAAGGATAGATCTACCATATGATCCAGCTATTCCACTGCTGGGTATTTATCCAAAGAACTTGAAAACGCAAAGGCATAAAGATACTTGCACCCCTATGTTCATTGAAACATTATACACAATAGCCAAGACATGGAAGCAACATAGGTGCCCATCAAGGGATGAATGGGTAAAGAAGGTGTGGTATTTATACACGATGGACTACTACTCAGCCATAAGAAATGACAAAATCTGGCCATTTATGACAACATGGATGGAACTTGAGGGTATTATGCTGAGTGAAGTAAGTCGGAGGGAGAAAGTCAAATACCATATGATCTCACTCATAAGTAGAAGATAAAAACGACACACAAAAAAACACACATAGCAAGGGAGATTGGACTGGTGGTTACCATTGGGGAAGAGGGGAGTGGGGAGGGCAAAAGGGGTGATTAGGCTCACATGTGAGGGGATGGACTATAATTAGTGTTCGGGTGGCGAACATGATGTAATGTATACAGAAATCGAAATACGATGTACATCTGAAAAAAAAAAAAAGATACTTATTTACTTCAATCTAAGTTTTACAGTTGAAAACAAAATTCTATAAACCTTAGAAGGAAGAGCTGAAACGTTTGCCAGACCACAACATGGGCATATTTCCCTGGTCTTGACTAACGCAAATTTGGAGTCATAGAACAGTTGTGTCATTGCTGATTTCAGCCTAATTCCTCAGTGACTTACATGGTTACTATTCTTTCTGATGGACAGTATTAGTGACTTTTTAACAGATTTTGAGAGACTAGAAGTACTTTCTTTATGGATTCATGTTTCTAGAGCCTTCTATGTGCCAGGCTCTGTGTTGTGGTCTGGGAATGCAACACTGGACAGAACTGAATCCCAGTCCTGAAGAAACTCACATGCCTGCACCTCAGAGGGCAGAACTGGGGTCTCATTCACATTGATGCTCCCTCCTGGACCCAACACCTGACCATCAGTGTGCAGCAGCATCCCTAACTCACTCTCCCGGAGCCCCTAAGACTATGATGATGACGGCAGGACAGGTGAGGAGGCTGGATAGCAGCCTGCAGAGCAAGTGCTGGCACTAAACTCCACGGCGCCAGAGCCTTGGCTTCCTCCCCTGATCTGGGCACGGCCACACACGGTCACAGTCTAGAAGGCTCTCTATCTGGGTGCCACTGTGTGAATTCTAGAACACCATCAACAGCTCCAACTTAGCTATGCTCTGGGTTAACGAAACTATATCCAGCAGCCTAAACCAGAAGCTAATTTTGTGAAAGATTATTAGCCAGTTCATATGAAAAGCAACTGTAAATGGTCTGATCAAAAATAGGAAAACTGCACATATCGCCCACCCCCCTCTTGTCCTTGGTAAATAGTGTGGCAATTCAGTTATTGAAATTAGCGACTTCTGAGGTCATTCAGGGCATTCCAACCTGGGTGGATTATTCATTATTTGTGAAAAGTGTTTAGAAGCTCTTATACACTAAATATGTCAACCCTTTCACTGTTATACGTTGTATTTATTTTTTCCTAGTTTATCATTTCTTTTTACTTTGCTCTTGGTGTTCGTTTCCAGGCAAAATTAAAAAAAAATTCATATTATTAAGTTTATCAGTCTTTTCACTGTTGCTTCTGGATTTTGAGGTAGGGAAGTTTTTCCACTTCCCGGTTGTAAAGGAATTCACCCATGTTTTCTTCTAATACTATATGTTTCCTTTAAAACACAGACACATACACATTTAGATTTCTGATCTACTTGAAATTTATCCAGGTGTGTGGTGTGAGAAATGGATCCCTCTCTTATTCATTCAGGTTTTGGACCAGAATTGGGTAGCAGCAGCCAGGCAAAGTCTCAGCCATTTGGTTAGAGACTGGAAGGTGGTTATTCTGAGTTGTTGATTGAAGGTGTCAGCAGTCTTCTCAACCCATGAACTTTTGTGGTTCACACTCAAAACTCATGAACCTCTGGATTGAGTCAAAACTCCCCAACTTCTGTGGTTAAGAGAGCAAAAGTGCCTCAATGTTGTCTACCACAAACAGGTGATGTTAAAAGTAACCTGCATGGCGCCTCTTCAGACTTGAGCACAAATAGACTTGGACCTAGCCTCCAAGAACCCAACCTCTTCATAAGTAGAAGAGCTTCTGGACTTTGGATACCAGTCAGGCAGAGAGCAAAGCTGACATGATTTTATGAATGGACAAGCCTGGCCTGCGTTCCAGGGGAGGGAGGACCATTCTATCTCTGGCAGAATTGACCAGAGGGTTGCTTCTGGACAAGACCACCATTTTTTTCCCTAAGAAGCTCTGGGGTGGGAGACAATATTCAAGGGAATGCAGCTCAAGTGAAGCATAGATGAAACAAGATTGGACATGAGTTGATAATTGCTGAAGCTGGGTGATTGTACATTATATTATTCACTCTACTTCTGTTTGTGTTTGAAATTTTCTTTTTTTTCCAGATGTACATCATAATATATTTCGAGTTCTGTGTAGATTACATCATATTCCCCACCCAAAAACTAGTTATAGTCCATCACCTCACATGTGAGCTTAATCACCCCTTTTACCCTCCCCATCCCTTCCACTATGGTAACCACCAATCCAATCTCCCTTGCTATGTGTTTGTTTGTCGTTGTTTTTATCTTCTACTTATGAGTGAGATCACATGGTATTTGACTTTCTCCCTCCGACTTATTTCACCCAGCATAATACCCTCAAGGACCATCCATGTTGTCACAAATGGCCGGATTTCATCATTTCTTATGGCTGAATAGTATTCCATTATGTATATATACCACATCTTCTTTATCCATTTGTCCCTTGATGGGCACCTACGTAGCTTCCAAGTCTTGGCTATTGTGTATAATGCTGCAATGAACATAGGGGTGCAAGTATCTTTATGGCTTTGCGTTTTCAAGTTCTTTGGATAAACACCCAGCAGTGGGACAGCTGGATCATATGGTAGGTCTATCCTGAATTTTCTGAGTAAACTCCATACTGCTTTCCATAATGGCTGCACCAGTTTGCACTCCCACCAGCAGGGTACAAGGGTTCCCTTCCTCCACATCCTCTCCAACTTTTGTTTCCTATCTTGTTGATTATAGCCATTCTGACCGGAGTGAGGTGATACCTCATTGTAGTTTTGATTTGCATTTTCCTGATAGCTAATATGTTGAGCATCTTTTCATATGCCTGTTGGCCATCTGTATATCTTCTTTGGTGAAATCTCTGTTCAGATCTTTTGCCCATTTTTTAATTGGGTTGTTCGTTTTTTTGTTGTTGAGATGTATGAGTTCTTTGTATATTTTGGATATTAACCCTTGTCTGATACATGGTTTGCAAATATCTTCTCCCAATTGTTAGGTTGTCTTTTCGTTTTGTTGATGGTTTCCTTTGCTGGGCAAAAGCTTTTTAGTTTGATGTAGTCCCATTTGTTCATTTTTTCTTTTGTTTCCCTTGCCTGGTCAGACACAGTACTTGAAAATATGCTGCTAAGACCAATGTCAAAGAGCATACTGCCTATGTTTTCTTCTAGAATTCTCATGGTTTCGGGTCTTACATTCAAGTCTTTAATCCATTTTGAGTTGATTTTTGTGAATGGTATAGGGTAATGGTCTACTTTCATTCTTGCATGTGGCTGTCCAGTTTTCCCAACACCATTTACTGAAGAGACTCTCCTTTCTCCATCATGTGCTCTTGGCTCCCTTGTCGAACATTTGCTGTCCATATATTTGTGGGTTTATTTCTGGGCTCTCGATTCTGTTCCATTGATCTGTGTGTCTGTTTTTGTGCCATTACTGCGCTGATTTTACTATGGCTTTGAAGTATATTTTGAAATCAGGGAGTGTGATACCTCCAGCTTTGTTCTTTTGTCTCAGGAATCCTTTGGCTATTCAGGGTCTTTTGTTGTTCCATATAAATTTTAGGATTCTTTGTTCTATTTCTGTGAAAAATGTTCTTGGAACTTTGATAGGGATTGCGTTGAATCTGTAGATTGCTTTAGGAAGTATGGACATTTTAACGATGTTAATTCTTCCAATCCAAGAGCATGGAATATCTTTCCATTTCTTTGTGTCTTCTTCAATTTCTTTCAACAATGTTTTATAATTTTCAGTGTACAGATCTTTTACCTCATTGGCTAAGTTTATTCCTAGGTATTTTATTCTTTTTGTTGCAATTGTAAATGGGATTGTATTCTTAATTTCTCTTTCTGCTACTTCATTGTTAGTGTATAGAAATGCAACTGATTTTTTAATGTTGATTTTGTATCCCGTGACTTGACTGTATTCATTTATTATTTCTCAAAGTTTTCTAGTGGATTCATTAGGGTTTTCTATATATAAAATCATGTCATTGGCAAAGAGTGACAGTTTCACTTCTTCTTTTCCAACGTGGATCCCTTTTATTTCTTTTTCTTGCCTGATTGCTCTGGCTAGGACTTCCAATACTATGTTAAATAAGAGAGGTGATAGTGGGCAACCTTGTCTGGTTCCTGTTCTTAGAGGGATAGCTTTCAGTTTTTCTCCATTGAGTATGATATTTGCTGTGGGTTTGTCATATATGATCTTGATATTATGTTGAGGTATTTTCCTTCTATGCCCATTTTATTTAGAGTTTTTATCATAAATGGATGCTGTATCTTGTCAAATGCTTTCTCTGCATCTATTGAGATGATCGTGTGATTTTCATTCTTCATTTTGTTAATGTGCTGTATCACGTTGATAGATTTGTGGATGTTGAACCATCCCTGCATCCCCGGAGTGGAACTCACTTGATCATGATGTATGATCTTTTCAATGTATTTTTGTATTCCTTTTGCTAGTATTTTGTTGAGGATTTTTGCATCAATGTTCATCAGTGATGTTGGCCTGTAATTTCCTTTTTTTGTGTTGTCCTTGACTGGTTTTGGTATCAGGATAAAGTTGGCTTCGTAGAATGAGTTAGGAAGCCTCCCCTCCTCTTCAATTTTTTGGAAGAGTTTGAGAAGGATAGGTATTAAGTCTTCTTTGAATGTTTGGTAGAATTCACCAGGGAAGCAATCTGGTCCTGGACTTTTATTTTTCGGGAGGTTTTTGATTGCTGTTTCAATCTCCTTATTGGTGATGGGTCTATTTAAATTCTCTACTTCTTCTTGGTCCAGTTTTGGAAGGTTGTATGTTACTAAGAATTTATCCATTTTTTCTAGATTATTCAATTTGTTGGTGTATAGCCTTTCATAGTATTCTCTTATTATCTTTTGTATTTGTGAGGTGTCTGTTGTAATTTCTCCTCTTTCATTTCTGATTTTATTTATTTGAGCCTTCTCTCTCTTTTTCTTGGTGAGTCTAGCTAAGAGTTTGTAAATTTTGTTTATCTTTTCAAAGAACCAGCCCTTGGTTTCATTAACTTTTTCTATTGTTTTTTTAGTCTCTATTTCGTTTATTTCTGCTCTGATTTTTATTATTTCCTTCCTTCTGCTGAGTTTGAGCTTTGTTTGTTGTTCTTTTTCCAGTACCTGTAGGTGCACTTTTAGATTGTCTATTTGGGATTTTTCTTGTTTGTTGAGGTAGGCCTGAATTGCTATAAACTTCCCTTTTAGAACCGCTTTTGCTGAATTGCACACATTTTGGCATGTCGTATTTTCATCTTCGTTTGTCTCCAGGAACTTTTTGATTTCTCTTTCGATGTCTTCATTGACTCAATCATTGTTCAGTAGCATTTTGTTTAATCTCCACATTTTTGTGGCTTTTCTGGTTTTCTTTCTGTACTTGATTTCTAGTTTCATACCTTTGCGGTCAGAAAAGATGCATTGTGTTATTTCGATCTTAAATTTATTGAGACTTGTTTTGTGGCCTAATATGTGATCAGTCCCGGAGAATATTCCATGTGCATTTAAAAAGAACGTGTATTCTGTGGTCTTTGGGTGGAATGTTCTATATATATCTACTAAGTCCATCTGGTCTAATGTGTCCTTTAAGGCGAGAGTTTCCTTATTGATCTTCTGTTTGGATATCTATCCACTGGTGTAAGTGGAGAGTTAAAGTCCCCTACTATTATTGTGTTACTGTCTATTTCTCCTCTTATGACTGTTAATAACTGCTTTATATATTTAGGTGGTCCTATGTTGGGTGCATAGATATTTACAAGTGTTATATTTTCTTGTTGGACTGTTCCCTTTATCATTAGGTAGTGCCCGTCTTTGTCTCTTGTTATAATTTTTTTTTTCCCCAAAGAAGATTAGACCTGAGCTAACATCTGCCAATCTTCCCCTTTTTTCTGAGGAAGACTGGCCCTGAGCTAACATTTGTGCCCATGTTCCTGTATTTTATATGTGGGATGCCTACCACAGCATGGCTTGCCAAGCAGTGCCATGTCCGCACCTGGGATCCAAACCGGCAAACCCTGGGCTGCCAAAGCGGAACGTGTGCACTGAACCGCTGCGCCACCAGGCCGGCCATACAGTTTTTGTTTTAAAGTCTATTTTGTCTGATATAAGTATTGCTACCCCCACTTTCTTTTATTTACCATTGGCATGGAATATCTTTTTCCATCCTTTCACTTTCAGTTTGTGAGTGTCTTTAGGTCTGAAGTGTGTCTCTTGTATGCAGCATATACATGGGTCTTGTTTTTTCATCCAATTGGCCACCCTATGCCTTTTGATTGGAGCATTTAGTCCATTGACATTTAAAGTAGCTATTGATAAATATGTATTTATTGTCATTTTGTTACTTTTTTTTCTGGGTGATTTAGTAGTTGTTCTCTGTTCCTTTCTTTTTCTCTTGCTGTCTTCCCTTGTGGTTTGATGGCTTTCTTTAGTAGTCTGTTAGATTTCTTTTGTCTTACTTATTTGCTTACTTATTACAGGGTTCTGATTTGTGATTACCCTGAGGATCTTATATAATATTCAATGTATATAACAGTCTATATTGAGTTGATAGACTCTTTAGCTTGACCTCTTTCTAAAAGCTGTACTTTTTCACTCCCTTCCTCCCACATTTTATGTTTTTGAAATCATATATAATCTCTTGCTTAGTGTGTGTCAATCCATTACCATCTTATCATTGAAATAGGTAATTTTATTACATTTGTCTTTTAACCTTCATATTATCTTCACAGGTAGTTGATCTGCTACCTTTACTATATTTTTACCTTTACCAGTGATTTTATTGCCTGTTTTTTGGTTTTTTTTTCTGATAATTTTTTTATCCCTGTTTGTCATCATGACTTTCCCACTTAAATAAGTCCCTTCAGCATTTCTTATAGAACTGGTTTCTTGGTGATAAACTCCTTTAATTTTTGCTTGTCTGGGAAGCTTTTTATCTCTCCTTCCATTCTAAATGACAGCCTTGATGGATAGAGTATTCTTGGCTGCAAGTTTTTTCCTTTTTAGCTCTTTAAATACGTCATGCCATTCTCTTCTCACCTGTAGGGTTTTAGCTGAGAAGTCCACTGATAGCTTTAACCTCTTTCCTTTGTATGTCACTTGTTGCCTTTCTCTTGTTGCTTTTAGGATTCTCTCTTTGTCTTTAATTTTGGACATTTTAATTATAATGTGTCTTGGTGTGGGACTCTTTGGGCTTATCTTGTTTGGAGCTCTCTGTGCTTCCTGTACTTGAATGTTTGTTTCCTTCCTTAGATTAGGAAAATTTTCATCTATTATTTCTTCAAATAAATTTTCTGCCCCTTTGTCTCTCTCTTTTCCTTCTGGGACACCTATAATATGAATGTTAGTGTGCTTGATATTGTCCCAGAGTTCCCTTAGACTGTTCTCATTCTGTCTAATTCTTTTTTCCTTTTTCTGTTCAGCTTGGGTGATTTCCTCTAGTCTTTCATCTAGCTTGCTGATCCATTCTTCTGTATCCTCTACTCTGCTATTGAGTCCCTCTAGTGCACTTTTCATTTCCAGTATTGTATTCTTCATTTATGATTGGTTCTTTTTTATATTTTCCAGTTCTTTGCTGATGAGTTCACTGTGTACATCCAGTCTTCTCCCAATATCTGTGAGCTTCCTTATGAGATTTTGTTTGAACTCTTTGTCAGGTAGGTCACTTATTTTTGTTTCATTTAGTCCTTTCTCTGGGGTTTTGTCTTGTTCCCTTGCTTGGAAAGTATTCCTTTGTCTCCTCATTATACCTCTTTCTCTGTGCTTATTTCTATGTATTAGGTGAGTCGGCTATGTCTCCTGATCTTGGAGAAGTGGCCTTATGTAAGAGATGGCTTATGAGGCCCAGCAGTGTGCTTCCCTCTTGTCACTAGTCCAAGTGATCCAGGAGTGACCCCTTTGTGGGCTCCTTGTGTCCTTCTGCTGTGGCAGGGTTGCTCTTAATGCAGGTACTCAGGGAGTCTAGTCTTTCCTTCCCTGGCCAGCAGTTTTTAAATCCATTTTGGGGAGCCTTAGCACCGTTGGCTACAAGGTCTAACAGCACACTCCTATTGCAATTTTCCTGTTAGTTGGGTAGGTACCCAGTGTAGCTGGTTGCTAGGCTCAGGGGCTTACAATTGCTATAGGCCTCAGGCCTACAAGGCTGTTGTCAGTTCTCTTAAGTGTGCAGCTGAGTGGGGCTGACCTTAGGCATGTGAACAGTCAATTGTTTCAGGCTTTGGAAGGTGGGGCTGATCCTCTTCATGGCTATTTGTGAAGTGCAGGTCTTTTGCCGATGATAAGCCCTACCCCCCCAAAGGACCACACACACTGTCAACACAGTCCTGGTCTGTGCACACTTCTCAACCCCCTGGAACATACCCCGACACCACACTGCAGAGGTCCCCACCTCTCCAGCAATGTCCCCCCACAGTTCATCTGATCCTCACACAGGCACTGCCCCACAGAGGTGGACACACTCGCCTGCCAGTAGAGGATGAAGGGATCCAGTCAATGCAGGCTGAAAAGTAGCCTGAGGGCTTGCTGTTGGGTGGGGCCAGTGTCTATGGTGGGCTGCCTACCCTGGCTGAACTGGATTAAATCTGTGCTCTAGTGGGTATGGCAGACTCCTGGGCTAACAGGCCAAGGGAAGAACCTCAATGGTGTCCACCGGTTCTGTGACACAGACACTGGCCCTACCCAACAGCAAGCCCTCAGGCTAAGGTCTTTTCTGGTTGGTGGCAGTAAAGCCACTGCAAGGCCAAGTGATGAGAGAAAGGGTGTGGCCATGGTGTCCAGGGAGGAAGCTGTGACTAGGTCATTCCTATAAATCAGGAGCAGTGTACATAGTGACAGAGATCTCAAAGCAGCATATTTGAATTAAAATCATTGCTCTATAACCCATCAGCTATGTGACCTTGAGCAAGATATTTGACTTTTCTAAGCCTCAGTTTCCACAATTGTAAATGGGGCTTGGAGAGTGTGACCTACCTTTCAGACTTGTGCACATTAGAGATAACATAAGATGAGCACTTTTCCCAGTGCCTGGCAAGAATAGACATTTGCTAAATAGAGATCATCAAAATAACTATTTAATTATCAGAGTAAACAGTTAAGCAAGAATTGGGACCCATTCCTAAATCCAGTAGATAAACACTTCAGGGAGCAAAATAGCTTCTGGAGCAATCAGATAGGCTACACTTGAAAATTGCACAAGTTTCCTGCTAGGAAGAGGTGTAGGTACAACAAAATATGACAATATCACTACAGGGCTGTAAAGTCAGGGCAACTATCTAGTCAGCTACCAGTAGATATCAGAGTTCCCACTACAATTCCAGAAGTCATTTGGTGAGAAATGATATGTCCAAATTGTGTTGACTATGATGTATAATGGTTCATCTCAGGCTTTCTTGCTGATATTTGCTATATCTTAGCCTTTTAAATAGAAACCTATATGAGGATTTGAACTTAACTTTCTGTGGTTCCCTTTGTATTTGGTTTGGTGTGTTAATGACACCAGGTTTTAATTTTAGTTTTCTTGCAGCCTTTGTAATAGATAGGATGATCAGCTTCCTAGTTGCTGAGGCTTGTGATAGCTGAGGCTAATTGCTGTTGGTTTCTGGTCTGAGTGTGGTTGGGAGGCAGATGGGAAAATACTCTTAAGGCAGGTAGAGAGAATTGAAAATCTCTTTAGAAAAGTAATTAATGGAAAATGTTGGGATCTCCTCTTTCTACCTTCAATATATACTTAAACATCTTGGTACCATTTGTAGACAGAGTTCAGAGCTCCCTAACAAAGATGTTTTCCACCTGTTTTTTACCCCTGTGATTGGGCCATTGCAGTTATGAGCATGAAGAGTAGGGGGTGTGATATTCAAGGTCTAGTCTAAGATTTCCAAATCCATGTTGGTGAAAGATAGAGAAAAAGTTGAAGAATGGTGTTGGAATTGGGATTCAGATCCCAATTTGCCAACCTCTGAAGTCTGTGGTCTTAAATATTCGTCCTTAAAGAATAGTAGATGAATTTATTAGGGAGTTGAATGATGATGGGGGAAATGAGTTCTTACTTGTCTGTATCAGGCTCATGAAATGTGCCACTGACACTGAGACCCCTGAGACTGGATCCCTTCTCTCTACATTCTCCCTACATTCCTTTGCATCATGACTAAAAAAGAAAAGAACCAAAGACCCCTATATTCCAGAGATAGAAGAAAATTAATTTTCAAAGCCCATGGTCCATGTAGACTCAAGTTAAATTCCATAACGAAGGCCAGCAAGTCAGCATTGTTGCATTGGGACCCATATGATATCCCAGTAATGGTGAGAATGTCCAGTCATTGAAGGGAGGGTATATTTTTGAAAGCCCACTGAGTCGGATAATTCAGTTACTGCTGGGGGCAAGTTACAGCTGGCATTATGCATAACTCTTTGAGCAATATTGGTCACTAGGCCTGGCTTGTCTGAGCTGAGCTACAGTAAAGCTAACCACTTCCTTATTAGCTCTGGTAGAGGGTGATCTTCCTCCAGACCAGCTGCAAGAGAGCGAGTAGATGCAAGTCAGCCAGGTGATGCTATTGTTTCATGACAAGGGAGGTCAGGAGGAAAGGTAAGCTATCAGCTGGAGAAGAGGTTTGGCTAGAAAACGCTCTGGGGGAAGAAATGGTGGGGGTTATCAGTTAACGGAAATGACATCTGAGTGGATTTCTCAGGTGGGACAGGATTCCCCGAGATGTAACTCTCAGACAAGGTGGAGTGGGAGGGCCAGCTGGTGGGAACATTATTGGGGTGGAAGTATTGATGTTTTGGCCGTGAATCTGTGAGCTGATCAATCTGCTTAGCAGAACTGAGCCACCCCTGTCTCATTGCTGTTCCCTGCAGGTGAGTAGAGTGCTGCAGAAGTGTGTTTGGTGGACAGTTACTGGAGCTTGCCTGAGGGTAGATAAGTGTTTTGATTTTTTTTTTTTTAAATTCAGACCTGGATTCAAACCCTGGAGAATCTATTTTTATCTTCTTTGTTCCTCAGTTTCCTTATTTGTAAAGTAATAATAACAACTACCTCACAGAGTTATTGTGAAGGTTAAATGAGATAATATAGAGAGCAGTTAGAAAAGTGCCTGGTGAAGGGGCGACATTAAACTGGTAGTTCTCAACCTCGGCTGTGCATTGGCACTGAGGAGAACTTTAAAGACAACTGCTGTCAGGTTTCAACAAAGACCAAGCAAATCCGAATCCCTATGATTCTATGCAGCTAGGGTTGAGAAGCCCTGTATGAAATATTTATTATTTGCATTCAGAAAATTCTTTCACGGGATAGAAAAGACCAGTGGATTTTGGTTAACTTTTAGTCAAGTCCTCTGTTGTTAACTGCTATTGGTTTTCTTTTACATAAAATGGTAACTTAGAGAAGGTACAGCCACCTTTGTCTTGTAAATCTGCTTGGATATAATCCTGGTTCTGGGCAATTCTCTTTGTTTCTCCTGCTTAGAGAGTGGAACTGGGAAAATCTGAGAGTAAAAATGAGTCCCTGTGGAGCCCTGCCTTTGTGAGACACTGGTCAGTCTAATCAGGTTCAAACCAGCGACAGGTGGGGTGAGGGAGAGCCCAGCAGTTTAATTAAGGATGCTTTGCTGGGCGTCCTCCAGCCGTGTTCTGAGGGAGATCTGGCATTGCCTGAGCGCTATTGATAAGCCCAGAGACTCTCCCTGAGTAGATTCCATCCCTCCCTCCTCCTGTGCTCTGTGCTCTGCTGCTGTGGACCAGCGTAGGCAGGGGTATTAAGTGGATCAGTTGTGAGATTTCAGTTCCTGTGTTTTTTCATATAGCAACCGGAAAATTCCAGGCTTAAGATAACAGGAATTATCCAGAAATTCTCTTCTCCAGAAATTTCTGTCTTCCAGAAATTCTCCTGGGTTGTTACTGGGACTAGACTTAATATTATCCTGAGTTGGAAGACCTAAGGGAGAAAAATTTGGCCTCTGTCTCGAGTTCCTAGGTTTAGTCACATAGAAAGAAAATAGTCTTCCCTTTGAGGCGGGCAGTGAGGTCAAAGGGTTCATCTAGTGTTGAACTGCCCGTGCTGAAGCACTCAGAGAGGTGCTGAAGCACTCAGAGAGAGACTGAAGGGCCTTGTGCTCACATTGTCATTTTCTCCTTCCTTCTTTGCTCAGGGAAAAAATAATCTTTATGTACTTACTCACATTTTAAATGTAATATTCTTTTTCGCATTTGAAATGAAATGTCCTTATTCACAATTTAAAAAGTAAAACGAAAGGGGAGATCAAATAATAAGTAAAATAAGTAAAAAACAAAGATTTTAAGTGAAAATATAATTATTAAAAACTCCTGAAACATCTATGATAGAACACAAATGATCTATTCTGAAGTGATGGATTGAGGTAACTGAAAATGTTTAGCCTGTTTGTATATTCTTATCAGGGTAGGTTTGGTTACTGGGAATATTTTTTCTTTTTTGGTAACAGCTTTTCTTTTTTTGTGATAAAATTCACATACCATAAATTTCACCCATTTAAAATGAATTCAATAGTTTTTAGTATATTCACAGAGTTGTGCAATCATCACTGCAATCAACTTTAGAACATTTTCATTACCCCAAAAAGAAAACCCATATCCTTTAGCCATCATCCCCCAACCCCACTTGCTGACCTCAGGTAGCCATTATCTACTTTCTTTCTCTATGAATTTGCCTATTCTGGATATTTCATATGAATAGCATATAGTATTTGGCCTTTTGTGTCTGGTTTCTTTTACTTAGCATAATGTTTTGAATGTTCATCCATGTTGTAGCATATGTCAGTACTTCATTCCTTTTTATGGCTTAATAATATGCCATCATATGGATGCTATATTTTACCCATTCATCAGTTGATGGACATTTGGATTCTTTTCACTTTTTGGCTATTATGAATAATGCTGCCATAAACACTTATGTACAAGTTTTTTGTGTGGACATATGTTTTCATTTCTCTTGGATATATACTTAGGAGTGAAACTGCTGGGTAACTCTATGTTAAGTTTTTAAGGAAACTTCCCGACTGTTTTCCAAAGTAGCTTCATCACTTTATGTTCCCTCTAGAAGTGTATGAGGATTCTGATTTCTCTACATTCTGTCCAATACTTGCTATACTCTGTCTTTTGAAATTATAGCTATTCTTTTTTTCTTTTTTCTAAGGAAGATTAGCCCTGAGCTAACTGCTGCCAATCCTCCTCTTTTTGCTGAGGAAGACTGGCCCTGAGTTAACGTCCGTGCCCATCTTCCTCTACTTTATACGTGGGATGCCTACCATAGCATGGTTTGCCAAGCGGTGCCATGTCCACACCCGGGATCTGAACTGGTGAACCCCGGGCCACCAAAGTGGAACATGCGTGCTTAACTGCTGTGCCACTGGGCTGGCCCTAAATTATAGCTATTCTAATGGGTGTGAAGTAGTATCTTATTGTGGTTTTGTTTGCATTTTGCTATGCCTAATGATATTGAGTACCTTTTCATGTACTTCTTGGTTACTTATATGCCTTCTTTAAAAAAATACCTATTCAGATCCTTTTTCCATTTTTTATTGGATTTTTGTCTATTTATTATTGAATTGTAAGAGTTCTTTATATAGTCTAGATATAATTCTCTTCTCAGATATGCGATTTACTATATTTTCTTCCATTCTGTGGGTTGTCTTTTCACCTTCTTAATAGTGTTCTCTGAAGTCCAGAAGTTCTTAATTTTGTGTAAGTCCAATTTGTTTATTGTCTATTGTTGTTTGTACTTTTGATGTTGAATCTGAGAAACCGTTTCCAAATCCAAGGTCATGAAGATTTACTGTTTCTGAGTTTTTCAGGTTTAGCTCTTAAATTTAGGTCTTTGATCCATTTTAAGTTAATTTTTCTGAATGGAATGAGGTAGGAGTCCAACGTCATTCTTTTGCACATGGGCATCCAGTTGTTTCATCACTATTTGTTGAAAAGACTATTTTTTTCCCCAGAAAATACTGCTTAAGGACAAAAATTTCAGAGGCAAACCTAAAGTTTTGGTGTCTAGTGACAGACCCACAAGCAGAGAAGGGAAACTGATGTTTATTGAGCCCCTGGTGTTCAAGTCATGGTTCTAGGCAAGATGGAAGAATCCCAGACATATGTATTGCTACTCTTCTCTCTGTTCCCATGACAGGAATAACTAATCAATCACAGCACACTTTCTGGCTAAGTTTTGATGACTGCTGGGGCTAACATGCAGGGGTGGTGATCCAGGAGGATCAATTTGGGAGGAATTAAAACAGTAAGGTTAATTGTAGATATACTGAGTTTGTTATGGGACACATAGCTGTGGCAATGGGTGGTTGGTTTAAAAGAGTGGAGCCCAAACCAAGGGAGAGACCTGGGCTGGAAAGAGAGAATTGAGACTTTGGCACGTACATAGGAGCAGATCTGACTTCCTAGAGTGAGTGACAAGGCAAGAAAACCTAGAATTGACCCAAGGAGTCTGATGAGCCTACAAAAGGATCTGCAAAGGACTTCCTTGAGATGTAGAAGACAAACCAGGAGAGAGTATTGGTGAGGAAACCAAGGGTAAAGGGAGATTCAGCAAGAGCTATTGACAGTATCAAACGTTGTGAGAAGTCGGGTAAAGTGCAGACTGGAGAGTCTCTGATTATCACGAGGAAGTTGTCAGGCACCTTGGCAAATGCACCTTTAGTGGGATAGCGGAGGTGGAAGCTGGATGCTGTGGTCTGAGCAGTGAACTGGATGTGAGCAAAGACTCATCTTGGTGAAATCTGATAAGAGAGACAGAAATAGGTCTCAGAGAACCAACAAGTTTATTATAATTTCTTGGAATTTAAAGAAAATCTGAGGTCAAATAAAAAGTTCAATAGACTGTGAGAAAAATGTCTAAAGGAAGATGATCATGTTTGTGTCTGCCAGTTCCAGGCTACATGTACAACTGCATTGTTGCTGAGACATGCCTGAAGAAATGGGTTCCAAATAGTGTGGGGGAAAATTAATCTCAAGTAAAGGCCTTGCTAAAGAAGAGTTCCTGGCAGATAAAGCACAGAATCCCTAAGCTAGTGTTTCTCATAGAAGGGTCCATGTGATCACCTGGATCAGAAACACAGAGTGCTTTAGAAATGTCGATCCCAGGGATTCATCCCAGATCTACTGAACCAGGATCTCATGGTGTAAGGCCCAGGTTTAACAAACTCTCCAGGTTTAGAAAGCTCTAGAGGGAATTTGTCCAATGTACGGCTGATGATGTAGATATTTACTAATCATTCTGTTCATAGTATTCTCCAGCAGTTTCATGAAACAGGTAACAAGAACCAGATTAAGGACCTTGCCTACTGTGCAGTTGCCTGGAGCAACTTGTATAGATGGAGTTAAAATATTTCTGGAAGAAACAACTGCAAACTGGGTCTACTTCTGTCAAAATAGATAGTAAGAAAAAAACCCCCACCTTTATTAGCCTCAAACTGTCTTTTTTGAATAGTTTTAGGAAGAGCACAAGGTGGCTGGCAGCTAAGATTTTGCAACAGTATTATATATGGTTCAGTCTTTCTTATTGGAACGAGTGATTAATTTTGTTCTAAGTCTTAAATTATTTATTGATTCCTTAAAGTGTTCTGGTTTGGAAAATTGCCCCCAAAAAACCCAAAACAACAAAAAAACCGAAACTCAAATAAATCCAGAGACAAATAAAAGAGCTCCATAAAAGTGGAAGCTGTTCTGCTTAGACTTATCAGAAAATGAACACTGTCCTGGCAGTGAAAAAAATTAGGGAAAGTTCTGCTTCAGCCTAAAACATTCATTAGTAGAAAATTAGTTTCACCTCATTCCACTAAATACATGCGCAACAAAAGATGTAAAATATCGGTTTGAGAGGGTGCAAAAATCATTCAGTTGTCTGGGCTCCCATCAGTCCTGATTGAGTCTGCATGTGATCCTGACTAATGGAATTATTGAATTTACTAACTGCAAAGAGCTCTGTTCTAAAAGTATTTACTAAGTGCCAATGGAAGATGACATTTCTGCCATCATTAAGTTAACGAGTGCAAGACAGATATTAAAATAAGTAATTCAAAAATATTATTATAAACTTCTGTTAGGTGAGGCTTGTGTGTTGATAGATTCATGATAAAATGTCCTCAAAATACATGATATGTAACAAAGTGCATATTAAAATGCAGGTGCAAAAGCTTAGCATTCATAGACTTTATTTACTTTGAATTTTAAAGAATAAAAATATTAGAAATGGAACATATTTTGAATTTTAAGAATAATTCTAAATTTTCATAAAGTTTTTGCATGGGAGGCTATCCAAACTTTATTCCTTGCTAACTAGCATTGTCCATAAATTAAACAATACAAATATATTTTCTAGGGCTAATGTAGGAGGAATGGTTAAAACATTATTATGGAAAAAAGCACCAAAATGCGTTTAACACTGTAGAGCTGCTAGTCAGAAGTATTTGCCCAAATCCTTTCAATTGTTCACTTGTTTCCATCATGTAAATCATTTATATCTCCTTTGCTCTGATAAAGGGAATCAGTAATCTTTATCAATGAAATTTTCCTTATTATTCCTATTATTACTGAGTCAGTATTAAACTATTGAACTACCAGTCTTATTTTTGCATGAAAATTGACTCTTAAAATGCAGTGGTGTTCACTCTGAAACACAGGGCAGAACATACATGCTCTCAGTCTTTGGATTTAAATCTGGAGGAATGTGCAAATGATGAAATAGACAGCTCTCAGAGCCATGGTAACCTGTTATTCTGCAGACCACAGGAAACGCCTTTATAATTCAGAGATGCAATCACCTGTTGATTTCTCTGATGGGTGGTTTTGGCCTTTTTAGGGCTGAATTAATCTCATTCTCTGACTCGAAAGCTAGAGGCTAGAAGTAGCGTAAAATGTACAGGGAAGCCCAATTTAGGTACTTGGCCATCTCCCATTAGGAATGGGCTTATATAGACGGACTTCTTCCTATGGACTTTTTGTTATTCACATGGAGCTGAAAGGAAAATAATCCAGCAGATTCTGTAGTTATGATGAATAAGCTGGACTTCGAATGAGACAACCAGGGTTGGAGTCCTGATTCTGTAATTACAGGCTATGTGACTCAGGCAAGAGGTAAACCTCTCTGTGCCTCCATTTTCTGTCTATAAGATGGAATCTACTTCATAAATATGTTGTAAAGCTTAAAGGAGAAGACATATTTTTTAACTGGCACATCCAATATGCCAAGAACATAGTTATATAATATTACTGAAAAATAATATTGACTAAAAGTGATATATGTAAATACTTCCTTTTAAAAAATATTTCTAGATTTAAAAGCACTTTTTACCTACATTATTAAAAAGTTCCCAGTGAAGAAGTAAACTTCTTTCAGAGGAATGCTGTGAGATGTTTGTCATTGAGTCCAGGAAGTGAAACACACAAGCAGAAGCTATTTGATTTTGTAGAACAAGATCGTTTTATTCAGCTAATGGGAGGGCAGAGGTGTTAAGAATTTGAGAATTGCTTAGCCTTACTGATTTCTTTTCCCTAAACATAGTTATGTTGGCTGTGAGACAAAGGAACAAGACCTTTCCTGGACCTGCTGGTCCAACAAGTATGCTAAGAACTGGCATGCGACTAGACGGTTTCACTTTCAGGGCCTCCAAGATAAATGAGGCTTACAGCAATCATGAAATCTTCTCAAGGGATCTGGGAAGGAGGAAGCCCATCTAGACAGTAGGCTGTGTTCTTCTGTTTTGACCGTGCTAGATGCACACCTAGAGACGAATGGAAAACACGACACAGCTCAGGGGAAGCACAGAAAGGAATGTCAGGAGGTCAGCAGAAACAGGGTAAAGTGTGACATATTTGACACAAAAATGACACTGATTCTCATTTTCAGGGTGGGTTCCCAGAGTGACTGAGGTGTGGGAATCAGGAATCAGTTGCCAACAGGTCTTGACTTAAGAAATCTGGGTCTATTGGCTTTTATTGTTTAATTGGAAATCTCATTTTGACTGGAAAAGATAACTTAAGTAAATCCATTCTCAGAATTGTGGGGGGAAAAAAGGACTTGGCTTGTGTTTGGGGGGAAGCTATTTACTGCTGGTTGTTTCGTGTAGACTTGGAAGAGAACGTTGAATTTCAGGAGCAGGCACAGCCAGATTGTATCTCTGGTGGCACCTTCTGAGTCATTTCCTGTCTCTTGTGGCTGGTTATCGATGAACTGTGTCATTGCTCAAACCTGGTGACTGTGTTCTGTCTTTTGTGTTAGACATGAAATTTACACAAATATTCGTTAGTCGAGTCTTCTGTACAGATGCTACGCTAAGTGTTGGGGGTATAGAATATGGATGAAACTGCCTTTGATGTCAGGGAGCTCACACTCCAGAGATAGTTGAATACATGGAAAGTTTTTTCTCTTTGGCTTCTCTTTGTTTTCTAATTTACTTATCTGCATTCAAAAATTCAGAAACCTGTTTTGAGATGTATTAGATGTGAATCAACTTCTTTTGGTACAAACCCATTTCTTTCCTGGAGTGAATACAATAATACCTTTTATGACATCTGTTGGTTCCTGAAAATCAATAAAACCAGTCAATGGTTAACGTTTGACTGAAGGTGAAGGGAGAGGCTGGGGAAGCAGAGCGGTGCAGAGGGAGTGTCCTCCTGGGAGACACTCAAGTCTCAGAACGAGTCTCAACAGCTGGATGGAAGAAAATAACTTTTGACAACCGTTTTGTTATTTACTTACGAAAAGGTAAGGGTTGATATGTCTTAACTATGTCGATAATGTTTTTCTTCAAGACTGATGAAATAGGTGATGGAGGGGGGTACCTGAGAGGTTGTTGGACAAATTTATTCCCTGAGGGCTGCTCTGCAGCATTGCTGGGAAGGGAAGTTTATTCCTGGTGTGAAAAGTTTGGCTTACAGTGCATAATTTCTTAAGCGATTTCCTTTCATCAGTCTATCTTTTCTAAATTCATTTGATGAAGTGGCTTCAGTTGAATCAAGCTTGTTAGTGGAATTAAGGAAAGATTGAGTTTTCGGATGTTTAAATGAGTATTACACATATTCTTTGTGATTAAAATATAAAAGTGCCTAGCCTTAAGATGCTCTGGAGCTCTCGTATTTTAGAAATTGGGATTAGAATCTCATTCTCACAACATGTCCTCTCGCAGATGTGGTCTTCAAAACTGAGCATTCTATCTACTTCTCAGAGAACAAGATTCAAGTTAGGATTCTTAAGACTGTCTGGGACACAGCAAGGGAGAGGAAATGCATGGGAGAAAAGAAGCCCTTTCTTAAAAGTACTAGAATAAGAATTGAAAACAGAGAGACAGATTTGCCTTCATAATCGGGAAAGCAAAGCCTGATGTGCATGTTGGTCAGCTCCTGGTGCTTCTTTCAAATGGATGGACCCTCTGCTAATGAGTAATTATTCTGACGTGTCAAGTCATGAATAGCTTACTGGTGTCTTCAAAGATCCAGTGCCTGCTTCTGTCTTGGTTATTCCTTTATTATGCATGACTTTCTGGGGAGGGATGTCCTCTGTGATGGGGCATGCCAAGCAGGAGATTGGAAGGGCAGTGCATTCTCTGGTATTTTCTTGTCTTTATTTTCTTCAAAATATAGATAGCAAATAAGGAATTGTTCGAAAGAAAAAGAAAGCACATGCTTAGATGACAAGGAAAATGGACGACATTCAGCTCTCATGAGGAAACGAAATGAATCTTTTACTGAGTGTACTGAGTGTGGATTTATTGTGGATTACAGGGTATATAGTTTATGAGTCTTCAGGGTTGGGCAGATTGGTTAGGCCAGTTTCATCATTTACCAGCCAGCGGGCACTGAGCAGATTGCTTAAGCTCCTCAAACCTTAATTTTCTCATCTATAAAATGAAAATACTTGCCTAACCGAGTAGTTGTGAGTAAATTAGATAAGTATGTAAGGAACTCGGTATATTGCTTGGCACATGGTAGACGTTCAATGAACAGTTAGCTCTCCTTTCCGTGAGAAATTTCAAGTAGATGACTCAGGTCGAACTGAGGAGTTGCCATTTCACTCTCCAGGAAGAAAACCCAGTAATGCTGCAAGGATTACACCTTCCATTGTGCAAGAAAGCAATAAATTCTATGCTAAGAAATGTGGTCCGACAAAGAAAAAGCATGATAAAATAATTGAGTTTTGCTTTTTTTTATGAGGCATTTAAAAGCCCCTCTGATGTTTCAAACATAAGCCTTACAGTGAGGTGTGGGGGTGGCATTCTTTGAAACTTGCTAACATGTCCCCTGGGAAAAGCCATTTTGTTCAAGGTGAAGGTTGCATTTCCAGTACCTCCTCCCTTCATTTATAAAAGGCAAAATGTATCCTGGCAGCAACTCAGCTTCCTGTTTGATTGTCAAAGGAACTCTCTGGAAAGGAGAGTGTGCCCCTACTTTTCTACCATGTCAAGAGAGGTGACTCTGAGAAGGAAAGCTGAGCATTGTCATGCTTTTTCCCCAAAGGCCCACAAATAAGTGCCTTAATGGGTGTTAGTTCACATGAGTAGAAACATGTAGATTTATTCATTGGCATAAAATTCTATTAATTCAGAAGTCCATGGTGCCAAATTTACCATGGAGCTAGTTGTTTGGTGGCCTACTCATCGATTAAACAGGGAAAGAGGTACCTAAGTTTGTTAGGGGAATATCTATCTACCTACCTATTTGTTACTTGTGAAGACAAACAGGAATGTTTACTTAGGTACAAGAAATATTAACCTAATAAAAGCAGGTATTAACCCTGTGGTTGAGATATTAATTACGCTAAAGTTGACTTTTCACTTAAGCATATGTTACAGACCAACCTATCCTTGGTTATTGTGTATGTGGCACAAACAAAATCTAATTTCTCTTAAAATATTTTGTAAGACTGACATGTTGAATTCTCTCATCTATGATATACTGGATCAGTAATTTCTTAACATATTTTAACTATTTTAAAACATTAGGACTTGCATTCATTAGAGACAAAGAGAAATCAAAATCGTAGATTTATGCTTTTAAAGAATGTTTAAACTAAAGTAGAACCCTTCCTCACGTGGAGGGTTCTGTGCTCGGTCTCTGGGGTCAGATCCACACCCCTTCCTCAGCCTCTCTGAGCTTAGCTTCCTGCCTTGTAGAATAACGACAGGACCCATCTTATAGGACTGTTGTGATATTTAAATGAAAGAAGTTGACCAAAGTGCTTAACTTAGTAAATGCTCACAAAATGCTAGCTCTTTTTATTTTTTCAAGTTTCAATTATAAAACACTAGCTCTCAAGTGAGATTTCATAGTGGTATGTTACCCTTTACTAAGCTAGAATTAAATTCACTTTCCCTTACTCTCTTGCCCATCCCAGTTGTCAGTTATGATTTAATTACAGAAATAAAAAAATTAACCTGCTATACTTGAGCATGACGGCACATGTTTGTCATTAGAATCCTTGCCTCAGTGTCTCCTTATAAATGAACTAGTATTAGTGAAAGTGTTTTTGTTTGTTTATTTGTTTTTAAATCTCAGTGTTTAAATCCTATGGAATGGGATCTAATTTAGACTTACCTCATACTGAATTTCTAAGAGCAGAATGAGTGGTTTTCTTATCTTGACAAAATGCTCAGCAAAATGCTTGACAAAATGTACATTTTATAATACACAAGGAAATGTTGTATAATACACGAAGAAACATTTTGTCAAAAATAATTAAGCCAGCTTTTATGAGAAATAGTGATTCCTATTCTCTGTAGGCCAAGGAAGACCTTTGTGACGCTCTGCTGGCTATGGAGGAAAGAAAGTCCTGCCTCTGCCTCCCTCCTAGGTTTCTGAGGTGTAAATCTGCACACCTCAGGGAATTCAACCCTGACATCCTCACTGCCAACCTGCCTAAGACATCAGGGGAGCACCAGGGTGGAATAGCTGTCTGTTCCCGTGTGGCACCTCCCTTCCCTTTGCCCTGGGCTAGACAACCCTTCCTTTCAGGGCTGGGGCATCCTGTGGGGCTTGGAGGAGAGGGCTCCTCACCCCAGCCACCCCTCCCTGCTCACTATGGGGGAGTGCCAGGTGGAAAGAAAGCTGGCCAGGAAAAAGCATGAGCACGCTTCTCAAAATATGCCTCAGAAGTCATTAGTCTTTCCTTTAATAAGAATAATTATGGGACTAATTTGTATTTAAATCAGTCAGATAAATTTAAAACACTTTAAGTCCTCTAGGGGAACCATCTATCCTCCCATGAGCCCATTTGCCTGACCATGAATCTATTGCTAATGTAAGTAATCACCCCCAATTTTGCATACGTGTAAATCCAGATTTTCGTATATTGAAAGATTGGCATATCTATATTGCAAGGTTTAGTGAGAGAAAAATCTATATGTATATATGTGTGTGATGGGGCATCCATCCTTTCTCTTCTTCCTTCCTTCCTTTCTCCTAATCAGTCTGAAGTACAAGGCAGCGGCCCTGATTTTTTGTCTGCCTGTTTATGTCTAGCTTACTAATGGCCACTTTAATTGGGTCCCTACTTCGTCAAGAGTGCAATTGGTCAGATACTCCTGTGATTTTTCTAAACCTTAAGTGATGTAATTGGTGACAGAGATTCCTGAGTGGGACCAAAAAGATGGGCATGATTGATCTGAACATTACTTGACGAACAATGGTGTGAGTGAGCTTTCAATCTGATCTTTATTCATATCTGGCCTTGCTTTAAAATTTCTGCTGCTCTTAGCAATATGCAATGCAGAGATGAAATAAATGGCACAGAATATTTGGCACTGTTTGGTCCTAGTGGTGTTATGAATTCCAATCACAACCTTTCCTGCCCACATTGCCTATGATGTTTGAAAACAAATTTTGTAGTCCTCTCCTTCTGCACCTTCTTTGTTCTTTGGAAATGTATGGTTCAACCCTAGAACAGGGTGAATTATTTTAATTCAAAGCACTTCATGCTTTTCTTTTTACACAAAAAGGATGAGAGGTGATTGACTGTATTTAAGGTTTGCCTGCCGTTAGCTTTTTGTAAGGGGAAATCAATGCTTCTGTATTGAGTTACTTGCAGGTTTTAGGACCTAGGACCTAGAAATTCCCTGACTTTACTCAATAAACGCAGAAACAACAGGAGTCTAAAAATGCCTCTTGGAGGCATTAGAGCCCAGCAGGAGAATCAATGAAGCTGTGAGTGGACCCCCTGGGATGCCGTGGGCACTGCATGTATAATACCTTAATAAAATCCTGTCTGAGGCCACCTCTACCCTGAACTGGCAGTGCCCTTCTCAGTCAAAACCAGAGTTCCTGGGTGTGTTAGTATGCTGGAGCTGCCATAACGGAGTAGCACAGATGGGTGGCTTCAACAATAGAAATGTAGCATCTCACAGTTTTGGAGGCTGGAAGTCCAAAATCAAGGTGTCACGGGGTGACTCCTGAGGCCAATAAGAATCTGTTTCAGGACTCTCCCCTCGGCTTGTAGGTGGCTGTCTTCCCCCTCTGTTTCTTCACGTAGTCTTCCCTCTATACGTGTCTCTCTGCCCAAATTTCCCCTTTATATGAGGATACCAGTCATATTGGATAAGGACCCACCCTAATGACCTCATTTTAACTTCATTACCTCTGTAAAGACCCTCTCTCCATATAGAATCACATTCTGAGGTACTGGGGAGTTGGGATTCCAACAGATGAATTTTTGGTGGGAAACTATAATCAATCCATAGCACTTGGCTGGATTAAAAAATAGGAGACTGCTGAGGGCAAGGTGAGAGGGGAAATGAAAAGGAGACGCAGTACAACACATTAGTATATGTGTGATAGTATATGTATCAAAGGGGGGGTCATGTCAGTATCTGAAGAGGAAGAGCAGCCATGGAGTGAAAAAAAACAACTTTTTTTAATTTTTGGAAAGATATATAATGGGTGAAGTGATACTAGATGTTATTATGAGGACATGTGAGCTTTCAGAAGGAGAATAATATATGAATAAGGGTATAGATGTGGAATTAGCCAGGCAGTATGATCTTGGGCAAAACTCTTGAATTCTTTGACTCTCACCTTTTGATTTTTGATCTTTAAGAGGTAATTTTAATAGTCCCTACTTATAGGGTTCTTATGAGAAAGCAAGAAGATAATTCATACAGAAGTCTTAGCATGTGTGTGGCAAATTCTTCTCGTAAGTGTTAGCTCCCTTTGTGTTTTCCTGGCTGGACACAGCTGCAGGACACAGAGGGAATTCAGTGTTTTGTGGGCTGTGGTGAATTAAATGAAGGCATCGGCCCTAAGCAGTAAGGCCAGCAGCCTTGAATCCATATTTGTAAGTGGTCCATGGTTAAAGCAAGCGGTAGTGGTTTTTCAAAACTCCTTTATTCCCCCCCCCCTAAAACCTTTGACCTGTGTTGCTAAGGATATGCTTGGCCTCTCAGATAGTGGCCATAGAAACTGTCTGAATTTAGTCTTTGTACCTGAGGGAAATCCTGACAATTAGCAGAATTTCCATGCAGATTGTTGGATCAAATATTTTAGGTAGTTCAGATAAAATGTCACTCAATTATCTAGAAATCTACTCCAATCCTTTTCCAAGTAGTATTTGTGAGGAAATCTGTCAAGTGTGTATGGCTTGGTGGTTTTAGGCAATTTTAGTTGTGCACTATGTTTTCCCTCCAGCAATATCATGATCCAGGATGTGATATTCACTAGTGGAATTGTGTTCATGCAAAGAGGAAACGTAGGCAAGACTTGTTCGTGAGACTAAAGACCTCCTCTGGCGTAATCCTAGCATTGGTGTAGTTTGCCTTGAATCTGTGTCTCAGGGGAAAAGTTTAATTTCTGTGAAACGTGAAGCCACAAGGAAGAAAGGGAAAATAATATTGAAGAGAAGAGAATAAGGGCAGAGTTTGGATTCTCATTTGGTTGCTTTTGGAGTAACAAAAAGTACATTTTTTCCTTAGGTATATTGCATGGTTAACAGCTATGTTTAAAGACCAAAGAAATGGCTGGCAAGGTCTTTGAATGAAGGATTGTGAACATTGTTGGGTTCTTTCTGCTTAAGGAATCTCATATACTCACAGCTTCGAATTAGAACCACAAAAATTTTCGTGTCTAGTTATCCTGGCATTTGCCAAAACATATCTTCCCCAACCATATAATGAGTGAAAATTATACTTATTGCCTATCATTTAAGACCCTTAAATGAAGAAGATTATAATACAGTGAAGCAGTTAAAGAAATGGAGTTACCATGAGCTTGTTTCAGGATGTTGACTTGTGTGTTGCTATGGATGAGGTGTCATGAAGCTTCTGGAAACTGGGCTGTTGCATAGGGAGGAGAGGCTGGCCTTTAGGGATCCCTTTCTACTAGTTTTATAACTGGAAATCATCCAATGATCCTTCCTAGTTGGAAAGATATGATTTTAGCAGACTGGTAACTAATCACTTTTATCTCTGGTTTATTCACAGGAGTTTGAATAAAGAAAACCACAATCATGCAAGCCCAGCTGCACTGCTTCTATCTCCTCACACTTTATTTGGTAAGAGAAGAGGATGTTCTTTATTTATTTACTAGAATATTTTTTGCCATCCTTCTACCCCATACAAGGGAAACAATGGTTAGCATCACTTGAAAAAAAAAGTCTATCAAACTAAATCATTGTATATAAAGGACATGTAGTTTGCCCTGATGTGATATTTTTGATGAAATGGCGACAAGTCATATGTCTTTCCTTTAACCAGGGAGGTACTTTCTCCCCAGTTTTTAACAGCCAGTACTGCTTAATGGACAAGGTTTAAAATAAATCTGTCTACTCAGGTTTAGACCTTCATGTATAGTTCAGGGAATCCGGAAAGAAAAGTATACTGATACATGTATTAGTCTATGTCCCTTAATCTTGACACTTTTTTTTTCTTACTTTAACCATGAAAAATTACCACTGAAACATTATGAAAAGCATTTTCTCTATTTTCAAAACTGCTTTGCTCTGTACTTTTCTCCCCATATATGGTTTGGAATTTTCTGGTCAAATTTGTCTTTAGCTGTTTTTTGAGCTAACCCTATCAACTGACAGACTTCTAGAGGTTGGAGCTGGATGGAACCTGGAGACCCCAGCTCTTGACCTACGGTAGACAGTGGATTGCCATCTTCTTTTTACTTACGAGGCTCATAAAGGTCATACACTTGTCAAACAACTTGTTGTATTTGAAGCATTTGCTTTCTCCTTAAAAGGAAGCTACTAGATCCTCACACTTCAAATTGTGGTTCATTTCTTCTGGAACCCAAAAATAACATATGGAATTTCAAGTTCCAGAGAGCCCCCTAGAGCCCACACAGTTCAAAATATTTACAGAGTGAAATAGATCTAAACTCCTAAATCTACCAGAACCTTCCTCCTGGGGGGAAAAGCTTCAGTTCAAACTTTATGAGCAATGTGCATCCTCACAGACCAGAGGCTCAAAAGTTGTCAGTAGGACTGACTAAGGACTGGGTCAAACATCCCCGCCTGACTCCTCTCCTCTTCCTACTCTCTCATATGTCCTTTGCTACCTATGTTATCATAGGGTGGTAGTGAAGTCAGACCTAGGTCAAACTTGGCACTGCCACTTACCAATGATAGAAACTTGAGTGAGTTACTTAAGCTCTGAACCTCAGTTTTCTGCCTTGTGAAATGGGTCTAATAAGAGTACTTGCCTTATGGGATGTTGTGGCAATTAAATGAGATAAGGCATTTATAAGCCCTTGGATCAGCAACTGGCACAATCTAAGCTCTTGGTAAATACTGGCTGTTATTATTACTACAGCAATTTAAATATTCAGTGTCTACACTCATATGGACTCTGACCTCCATGGGGAAGACTGTGTTTTAGTCCTCTTTGTGGCCTCAGCACACAGCACAGTGCCAGGAGCAGGATAGAAATTAAGTACACAATTATGGAATTATATTGGGAACCAGCAATGAGATCTAAGAGAGAGAAGATTCTATCATGATAATTTGATATTATTGGGCCCATGTGCTTCTTGTCTGAGAAGGGGACATGCAGTTTTCTTCCTAGATAAAAGGTGAAAACAAGTTTTTCTTCTCTCTACTCTCATACCACTGGGATTTCTACATAGAGCAAGAAATCCTGCCTAAACCACTCCAGGCAGCAAGAGCCTTGCCCAGGAGACAGCCACATGCACAGCTGTCTGTGGATGAAGGAGGGTTGCTGTCTGTGCGGTGGGATTTCAGGGGCATTGGGATGGAGCTACTTCTCTCTCCTGCCTCCAGCCACCCCTACTCCCAAACTTTCTCCTATGAAGACTAGAAATTTAGTTGGAGCTTCTTTCCCTCAGCATAAGACTATTCAACAGAGGTAACAATTTAAAATGATTGCCAGTCGTTTATTCCATAGTGCAAGTCACTTTCTTATTCTTTTCCAAGTGCTGGTTTTCATAAAGGGGTTAGAAACACTGCATAAGTGTATTGCAAGGGCACTTAAAAGAGAGCAAGTAAGCAATCCAGGGTTTGGGAAAGAGTGCTGAATAGAGAGGCAGGGAAATCAAGAAGTCACCTATTTTAGAGTTTTGCCTGGGACTATGCTTCTTCCAGAAGGAAGAAGAGTTGGGCACAAATACAATATAATCAATGCAGAGAACTCTCGCTGGAAAGTACAATGAGGACAGCTACTAGGCAGGTGAGTCTGGCAATTGCATGTGTCTTTTGCTGGCCTGGAAGGCAGTGTAGCAGCATGGTTCCGAGTTGGGGCTTGGTGGTCCAACAGCTCCATCTGTGTCTCTGCTTTGAGACTTCTCTGGAGATACTTTCCTGATATTGTTGAGGATCAGAAGTAGTGATGTGTGTGGAGGGTCTAATTCCATAGCTGCCACACAGGAAACACTCAACAATGTCACTTCCGTTCTCTTCCTGTCCTTTTATCTCTTGTGCAAGGTGGTGGGTGTTATTCCCTTCAACTCCTGCATAAACCCTCTTGTCCTTTCACGAGTTTCTACTACGCCATTCTTTCCAGTTCTGGCAGTCTGGCTTGATGACTCATAGTGTGCACATGCATTTTGAAATCTTTATAGCCCAGACAGTCATCTTAATGGGCAGGGAGAGAGATTTATTGTTCTGATATAAGAACCCAACTTTGAACCTTGTAACTGGGACATATCCTCCTTTCCTGATAAGTGAGCCAGCTTGTCTATGTAGGAAAAATGCAGCCTTGTTTGTGACGTTTGCCTGACTAATGTAGTTTTCTCTGGATGCCATCACTGGTGTGATCAACTGAAAGACATCATTGCTGATGTGAGCAGTAAGTTGACCAAGGCAGCTTGCTGTTAATTAGGAGCCTCACAGAAAGCACGGCCCTTGTCTTGTACTAAGCATGGTGGTACCTGGACCTCTGCATCCCGTTCTTGTGCCCCATCTTCTAGGGGAGCTAATGGAGCTTCAGGAGATGTAGAAAAGGAGTGGAAAGGAGGAAGAGCCCCAGCAGAAGATAAACCTTGAAAGGAATTGTTGAGCTAGAAGTCTATAAAAAATTATTGCCAGTTAAGAATTCTTTTAGCTATAAGCAACAGGAAATTCAACTTTGGAGTGTCTCCAGTAAATAGGTGTTTGTTTTCCTCAGGTAAAAATAAGCTCGAAGTGAGCAGTGCAGGGCAGGGTTAGCAGTTCCATGATGTTATCAGAGACTTGGACTTCTTTCTCTTTGCTCCACCATTATTTAATTTGGTTTGTCCTCTCATGGTTTCATAGCGGCTGGCACAGGTACAGCCACAGGTCCATTGTCTGAGCAAGAACAACAGGGAAGGGGAAAGGGCAATGCCAGCCACATCTGTCCTTTTTCATCAGGAAAACAAAAGCTTCCCCAGAACCACCCCTAGCAGACTTCAACTTTTGTTTCATGAACCAGAGCTGGGTCACCTGGCCACCTTCCTAGCTGCAAGGGAATCTGGGAAAGAGACCATTTGGCTTTCCAAGGGAGAGAGGTCAGCAGTGGCTGGGAGCAGCTAATCCAAGGGCCTACCACAACTCTGAGGGAGAGGAAACCAAATTCCAAAGCCCTCCATGTTCTTGTTTTTTTTTGCCGGACAACTTGCATCAACTTAAGAATCAATGAACCAAGGTATATAGTGTAAGACCTTTTTTCCTGTCAGTTTCATCCTAATCGTTTTTGGGTTATTCCCAGCATTTCCACACCAACGGTGCACTTGTTCTCCATAAAGAAGTGGAAAACAAATTCTCTTCCCCCCAGTTCTTACTTTTTTGGTATTACCTGTTCAGCTCCAAAAATCATTAACTTTCCATGGCATACTTCTGATTTAACCTATCCCACTCCTGATTTCCACCACAAGGAGGAGACCTGAAGAACTACTCAGGAAGGAGGGGAGACCAGCGTCTTGTAGGCATGCTAAATCCCTTGTTCCAGGGGGCACCCCTCCGTGGGTGGGTTTACGGCTGGCTGTCCCTTCCTGCATGCCACCTGCTGCACTCTGCCTTGTGTTTCCCTTCAGAGGTGCACTGGTGGTGGGAGACGAAGGCATGGCAGGGGCTGCTGCTGAATGCTCCCTGTCCTCCTGTGTTGGAATGATGGGAGTCTTGCGTTCCTGCGCCTCCCAGACACTGCCTGCTCTCCTGCCACATTGCCTCAGCTGCTTTTGCTCCCTCTGGTGGGCGTAGTGCTGAAAGGGCTGGTTCCACAGTCACAGGTTTGAATCCTGCTTCCTGCCACTACCTGGGCAAATTACTGAAACTCTTTGCGTCTCAGTCCTATCACCTGTAAAATGGAGCTAACAATGATAATTTACTCCCATAGGGTTGTTGTCAGCATTAACTGTGCTTCGGACAGAGCTCAGCACATACTCGTTTAGCAAGTGCAAGCTCTTCTTCCTTTCCCAGTCGCCACTTGCTGTTATTCCAGCCTGGATTTGGGCATCCACAGAGGCTGCTTGCCTGTCAAGTTCAGGGTCTTTGGATTTTAGAAACATTGCCTGAAGTAGACATTTTGTGCTTTTATATTTTTCTAAATGAGTATAGATTGCTAATCAAATGTTAAAATATTAAGCTTTTCTTAAAGTTGTAGTTCAGATAAAAATTTGACTAAAATTTACCAGGTAACTATGTATCAAGCAAGCATTGTACTAAACATATCTACATATTTTTTTCCCTTTATAAATTCAATTGTCCTTGAGGTGACTGTGAATTCTGGAGTGCTAGGAATCTGCTGTGAATTTCCTTACGAAGTAATGGGGGGGAGGGAGGTGTTTGAGAAGCTGGTGTGAAGCCATGCAGAGTTTAGAAGGCCGAGTGGCATTGCGGGACGATCATGAGCTTTGTTCAGTCAGATGCCAGTGCGTGTGCTGTGTCAGCCACTTGTGGATTTTACTCTGGGCAAGTAGCTTAACTGCTGTGGGCCTCATTTATAACAGGGGAATGTTAATATTCTTGCCACAGGGCGATTGCTTAAATGGGTAAATGAGAAAAGCAGTGCAAGGCCCATAGTACACTGTCTCGATATAGGAGAGCCTCAACAAATATTAGATCTTTTCTGACTGTTTTGACTAGATTTCATGTTGTTTTGAGCCCAGTTAGAACCTTATGTTTTCTGTATCAGTCCTGAAAACCATAATAAAATCAACAGCTGACACATATACATTCATAATAGATAGTGATGCTAATTTTCTCTTTTTCTTTCTTTCTTTTAATAGACAACTGGATATGGCCAAGAGGGAATGTTTAGTGGACCCCTGAAACCCATGAAATTTTCTGTTTTTGAAGGTCAAGAACCAAGTCAAATCATATTCCAGGTAATGGGTACTCTTGATCATTGTCATCTTGATTTCACAGGCTCTCTAAGTGGACTTTTACTCCCTTATCAGCTGTATAGCAGGAAACAAAATAGAGGCATGTCAAGTCTCTTTATCAAAGCTATGTTAAACAGAGAGATGGGTGGCCTCAGTAATGTAGGGCGTTGTACCTGACATCCTAATTCAGACTTCTTCAACTGTGTCTGGGGCCAGCGCTCCCACCCTGGGGTGGGGAACTTGGGGCCTATAGGCTCTGCCTCTCCTCGAGGGTGGGAAGGGAAACAGTCTCTGGGGTGGGATGGCCATCTGACCATCTGTCTGTTCCATGAGCCTGCTGAGTGAAGCATTTGAAGATGCAGGTTCTTTGGAGTAGTGCTGGAATAGCCTGCTTTTCCTCACCGCCTTCTCTGAGCCCATCTCTGGGCCCTCACCTCTGGGTCAGCCAAGGCACGCTGGGAGGCAGTCATCTCCTTTAGTTAGAGAGCTGAGAAAAGCATTTAATTGCAGGATATCGTGCTGGTGGGGGTAAGAGATTTCAGCTATAAAGGGCACTGAAATTATCCTGGAAATGTAACGGAGAGGGAGAAAAGCATACTACTGAATTCACCAGAAATTCCCTGGGGAAGCCTGCTTGTCCTTGGAGGGGTTGGGGATTCTTTGATGAGTCTCTGGGGCGGGGGGATGCCCATGATCCCCCATGCAATGCACTGGGGGAGCAATGGAGGGTTGCTAAATTACCTTCTAAGGTGGATGCCTTCCATTAACTGCTGAGCAATTGTTTTATTGGACAGTTCCTGTCCACAGGGGAGAGACTGAAAGCTGCCTCACCCCCCCTTCTTTCATTTGATACCAGATTAGTGCAAAGGGGCCCAAGAGGATGAGATGGTGGGGGCGCACATGTATCTCTGTCCCCCCTGCCAAATAGGGTGTTATAGAGGCCTTGACATCTCCTTGACCTCTCATTGGGGAAGTCAGGCACTGAGGGAGCAGCAAATGCTTTCGAGCTGGAGGCTGATAGGAATTCCCTTAGTAAGGAAAGGAGAGAAGAGTTTTCTAGCAAAGGCACAGCATGGACATCTGCCCTGTGCTGGGGGAGGGCAGCGCGTGTACCAAGGACTGGCAGAAGGCCAGTGCATCTGGGAAGCAGAGCCTGGAGTGGAAGGTGGGAGAGGAGGATGCAGAGACAGGAAGAGCCCTCACTCCTAGGACTCTTATGTTTTCTCCTAAAAGCAATGGGCGTGAATCAAGTTTGCATTCAGGAAAGATTGCTCTGGCTACAAACTGGAGGGGGAAAAGGAGGATGCAGGGAACTGTTAGGAATCTATGGCAGCGGCTCACACAAGAGATGATCTTCTTGTTTACTTACTTTTTCTGCCTTGCCAGGGAGCACTTAGCTGTAGATCCTCTCTTGAATTTTTTTATTCCTTTCATCTATGTGTTTTTATGCTTTACAAGCTAGTGAGAACTTCGTGGGCCAGGCACACATTCATTTTCTTTTATTAACCATGTATGAAGCGCCTACTGTGTACAGGTGCTATGCTGGGTACCGGGGATATGAGATGGCCTCATCACCACCCCTGCCCCTAGTGAGCTCACAGGGCAGTGGAGGGAAATTAACAAGCAAGTAAACACATGCAATGAAGGGTTCTGATTGGAGTCTGGCGGGATGCAGAGGGGTCAAAGGGCAGGTGAAGATTTTAAATGAGGATGGTAGTGTGTGAACAGAAACAGTTTCATTGACCCCTAAATTGAATATTCAGAGATGAGCAGGCCCTCACAAATAGAAAGCAGGCCCTGAGTACAGCACAGGAAAAAGCAGGAGGGTGTGCATTTGGTAAGAAAATGAAAGATGGCAGGTGGTCTGGGGTTTAGCGTGGCAGACCATGTGTAGTCAAAGGTGAGGCTGCCGAGGTCAGTGGGAGCTGGACTGGCCCTTTAACCTGCGGTAGGCCGCAGGGTGCCTTTAGAGGGGTTAAGCAAGGAGTGCAGGAATTAGATTTGTGCTTCTACAGATCTGCTCTGTGGTCACTGTTAGTGTGGGTTGAGGGGGTGAGGCTAGACGTGGGAAGGCTCTTGGGAGACTGTTTGCCATAGACCAGCGGGAAGTGATGGAGACCTGGTTTAAGGAAGTACAAAGGGGAAATGAAGGGAGGGAGATGAGGAGCGGTGTGAGGAAGTCACACTTCCTGGAATTGGTTACTGGATGAGTGTGGTGAGAGGACAAAAGAGACACCGACTTGGGAGTCTTCGTTATACAGGTGCTGATTCAGTGCTTGGGTGTGACGTGAATGCCCAGCTGTAGCTAGTTATCTCGACTGCCCACAAGGGCCAGGCAAGTGATTAAGGAAGCTATCTGAGTATAAGAAAAACAATAGCAAAAAACAGATGAAAGAAAAAAACCCAACTGTGAAAATGTGAAATCAAAAGACTTCTGAAACTTGACTTCAGCATATGGGACACTACGGAGTACAGGGGACTGTGGCAAACTAAGAGTGTGTCAAAAGGGGAGAGACTTGTGTAAAATTTCCTGACAAGAATATTGGCACAGTTTTAAAAAAAATCATCACATAAGCTAAAAAAAAACATATTTGTGGGCTAGAGAGTCTGTGGTTATTTCTGCAACCTCTGTATGAGGAAAGTCAAGCGCAGAATAGAGTAGGTGTTCTGTGAGTAAAGGCCCACGTTCCACTGAGTGGAATTAGGACTGTACATTGAGACAATCCCCCATTTACAAGCTCGCCAACTTAAAAACAAACAGACCTAGGAACTCCTTGATAGGATCATTCCACAGTCTCTGAGGATCCCAGACAGTAAAACCATTTCTTGGGCTGTTTAACTTTTTGTGTCCTTTGTCCACTAGCCACACTACAAAACTTATCTCTTCTTGGCAGGAAATGATAGCCCAGTTGTCACGGATGAATGTTTCTTTTTTATGGGTGTTTGTGTGTGTTGGGGTGGAGGAGTAGGAGAGAAAGGAGATTTCCTCCCTAGCATCACAGAATCTTTGTGCTAGAAAAGATCTTAGAGACCTTTGATACTAACTTCTTGTTTTACAGATAGGGAAACTGAGGCTTAAGTTAATGGCAGAACTGAGACTAGAACACAGGTCTCCAGAATTCTAGTGGAGCAGACCATACTCTCCCTGTCTGTGTGTGTGGAGCTGATGCAGCAAACCCAGCCTTGATAAGATGTGCTTGGAGCTCTTATTACAATGGTGGGGAGGAGTTGTACCAATCCCCTCATCCGTACCACTTGAAATATTCTTACCTGGAGTGAGGGAGGCACAAAGTGAGCTCATTGCTCCATGAGGTTGATCCTTGGGTTATTAACATATCCTCCAAAAAAAAAAAAAAAAAAAAAGGAAAAAACAAGAGAACTAAACCACCACAAACTTCTTTCACTGAGGATTTTCAACTAGCCCCAGCTCAGGGGCTTCCAGGTCATAAGATAGTGTGATACAAATCTGACATAGGTCGTTTTCATCTTTTTTCTTTGTAATAAGCTATAACTCATATACTGTAAAGTCCACACTTTAAAAATGTATAATTCAGTGATTTTTAATGTATCAGGAAGATGCGCAATCAACACCACTATCTAATTCCAGAACATTTTCATCAGCCTCAAAAGAAATCTTATTCCCATTAGCAGTCACTCCCCATTCTCCTCTCCTCCCAGCCCCTGGCAAGCACTAATCTACTTTAAGTCTCTATAGATTTGCCTATTTAGACATTTCATATAAATGGAATCGTGCAATGTGTGGCCATTTTTGTATGGTTTCTTTTACTTAGCATAATATTTTCAAGGTTCACCCATGTTGTAGCATATATTAGTACTTCACTCCTTTTTTATGGCTGAATAATATTCTATTATATGGATATGCCATATTTTGAATATCCATTTATCAATTGATGGATGTTTATGGCTGTTACGAATAATCTATTATGGACATTCATGTACAGCTTTTTTTGAGGACATATGTTTTCAATTCTCTTGGATATATACCTAGGAGTGGAATTGCTGGGTCATAGTTAATCCAATGTTTAACCTTTTAGGGACTGTGAAACTGTTCTCCAAGGTGACTGAACCATTTTATATTCCTGCTAGCATTGTTTAAGAGTTCCAATTTCTCCACCTCCTTGCCAATGCTTGTTATTATCTGTGTTTTTTGTTATAACTATCCTAGTAGGTTTGAAGTGCTATTTCTTTGTGGTTTGGGCTTGCCTTTCCCTAATGGCTAATGATGTTGAGTATCTTTTCATGTGCCTATTGGTTATTGGTATATCTTCTTCGGAGAAATGTCTATTCAAATCTTTTGCCTATTTTTAAATTGGGTTATTTGTCTTTATTGTAAGAGTTCTTTATATTTTCTGCATACAGTTCCTTATTGGATAGATAATTTGCAAATATTTTCTCACACTCTATAAGTTATCTTTTCACTTTCTTGATAGCGCCATTTGAAGCGCAAAAGCTTTTAATGTTGATGAAGCCCAAATTATTACTTTTTGTTGAGTGTGCTTTTGAAGTCACATCTAAGAAGCTATTGCCTAACCAGAGTCATGAAGATTTATACCTGTGTTTTTTCTTAGAGTTTTATAGTTTTAGCTCTTACACTTAGACCTTTAATCTATTTTTAGTTAATTTTTGTGTGTGGCGTGAGAGAGGCGTCTAACTTCATTTCTTTGTATGTGGACATCCAGTGGCTTCAGCACCAATTGTTGAAAACATTATTCTTTCCCCATTGAATTATCTTAGCATTTCGTCAGAAATTAATCGACTATGAATGTAAAAGTTTGTTTTCTGACTCCTGATTTGATTCCGTTGATCTAAATGTCTGTTCTTCTGCCAGTGCCGTGCTCTCTTGAATACTGCAGCTTTGTAGTAAGTTTTGAAATCCTGCAGTGTTAAGTCCTCCGATTTTGTTCTTCTTCTTCGAGATTGTTTTGGCTGTTCTGGGTCTCTTACATTTCCACGTGAATTTTAGGATCAGCCTGTCAATCCTACGAACAGGACAACTGTAATTTTGATAGGAATTTTGTTGAATCAGTATTTTAACTTGGGAAATATTATCATCTCAACAATATTAAATTTTTCAGTCCTTGAACATGGGATATTTTTCCATTTATTTAGATTTTCTTTAATTTCTTTCAACAATGTTTTATAGTTTTCAGTTTACATATCTTTTATTTCTTTGGTTAAATTTACTCTGAAGTATGTTATTCTTTTCGATCCTATTATAAATGGAATTGTTTTCTTAATATCATTTTCAGATTGTTCTTTGTTAGTGTATAGAAATATAATTGATTTTGTATATTGATCTTTTATCCTACAACCTTAGTGGACTCATTTATTAACTGTAATAAAAGTTTCTTTTAGATTCCTTAGGATTTTCCATATATAAGTTCACGTCATCTGAGAGAATTTTACTTCTTTCTTTCTGATCTGGATGCCTTTTATTTCTTTTTCTTGACTAATTGTTCTTTATAGGACAATCAGTGCAATGTTATATGGAAGTGGCAAGATTGGACTTCCTTTTCTTATTCCCGATCTTAAGGGGAAAGCTTTCAGTTTTTCACCTTTAAGTATAACGTTAGCTGTGGGGTTTTCTTAGATGCCCTTTATCAGCTTGAGGAAGTTAGCTTCTATTCCTAGTTTGTGGAGTATTTTTTTTTTTTTTTATCATGAAAGGATGTTGGATTATGTCAAATGATTTTCTGGCTCTATTGAGATATTGGGTATTAAATTAATTGATTTTTATATGTTGAACCAGCCTTGTATTCTGGGATAAATTCCACTTGGTCATGGTATATAATCCTTTCCATGTGTTGCTGGATTCAGGCTGCTAGTATTTTGTTGAAGACTTTTGTGTCTATATTCATAAGAGATATTGGGCTGTATTTTTATTGTGCTGTGTTTTCTGGTTTGCATGTGAGGATGATGTTGGCCTCATAGAATGAGTTGGAAAGTGTTCCTTGCTCTTCTATTCTTTGGAAGGATTTGTGAAGGTTTGGTGTTAATTCTTCTTTACATGTTAGGTAGAATTTACCAGTGAAGTCATCTGGTCTTGGGCTTTCCTTAGCAGGAAACTTTTGATTACTGACTAAATCTCTTTAGTTGTTATAGTTCTATTCATATTTTCTGTTTATTCTTTGGTCAAGTTTGGCAGTTTTTGTATGTCTAAGAATTCATCCATTTCATCTAGGTTGTCTAATTTGTGGAAAAACAATTTCTTATAGTATTCTCTTTAATCCTTTTTAACCTCTGTAAGGTTGGTAGTGATGTCCCCTTGTACCTTCCTGATTATAGCTACCTGAATCCTGTCTCTTTTTTTCTCTTGGTAAGTCCAGCTGAAGATTTGTTAATTTTGTTGATCTTTTCAAAAAACCCACTTTTGGTTTTGTTAATTTTCTCCATTGCTTTTGTATTCTCTATTTCATTAAATTCCTCTCTAACCTTTACTTCTTTCTACTTGCTTTGGAGTTAGTTTATTCACCTTTTTATAGTTTCTAAAGGTGGAAGATTATTGATTTGAGACTTTTCTTTTAAAGGAATTTACAGCTATAGATTTCCTTCTAAGTACTGTTTAATGTGCATCCCATAAGGTTTGGTATCCTGTGTTTTCATTTTCACTCATCAAAAATTATTTTCTAATTTCTCTTTTAATTTCCTCTTTAACCTGTTGGTTATTAGAGTGTCTTGCTATTTCCTCATACTTGATTTTCCCAAATTTCCTGCTGTTATTGGTTTCTAATTTCATTGCATTGCGAAAAGAGAACATATTTTGTATGATTCCAGTTCTTTAAAATTTATTGAGACTTGTTTTATGGCCTAATATGATGTATCCTGGAAAATGTTCCACCTACATTTGAGAAGAATTAGGCTTTTGTTGGATGGAGTGTTCTTTAAATGTCTGTTAGCTTCTAGTTGGTTTATAGTGTTATTCAAGTCTTCTGTTCCCTTTTTGATTTTCTATTTGTTACATCTATTATTGAAATGAAGTTTTGAAGTCACCAACTATTCTTGTTGAATTGTCTATTTTTCCTTTGTCATTTTTTACTTCATGTATCTTGGGATCTGTTGTTAGGTGCATATATGTTTATAATTGCTATAGTCTCTTGATGGATTGACCCTTGTATCATTATACAATGTCCTTTTTTGTCTCTAGTAACAATTTGTCTTAAAGTCTGTGTTTTAAAATAGTAGTATATAGTCAGGGCTGGCCCTGTGGCTAAGTGGTTAAGTTCATGTGCTCCACTTCAGTGGCCTGGGGTTCACTGGTTCAGATCCTGGGTGTGGACCTACACACCTCTCACCAAGCCATGCTGTGGTGGCATCCCACATGGCAGAACTAGAATGACTTACAAGTAGGATGTACAACTGTGTGCTGGGGCTTTGGGGAGAAAGGAAATAGAGGAAAATAGGCAACAGATGTTAGCTCAGGGCCAATTTTCCTCACCAAAAAAAGAAGCGTACTTAAAATAGTAGTATAGTTTAATTTCACCCTCATTTTGAAGGATAGTTTTGTTAGATATACAATTCTTAGTTGTCAGTCTTTTTTTCCCCAGCACAGTGAAGACATCATTCCATTGCCTTCAGGCCTCTGTGAGAAACCAGCTGTTCATTTTATTGAGGATCCCTTGTATGTGATGAGTGTCTGCACTTTCAAGATTCTCTCTTTGAAAGACAAAGATTATGATTATGTTGTGTCTAAGTTTGGGTCTCTTTAAGTTTACCATATTTGGAGTTCATTGAACTTTGATGTGTAGATTAATGTTTTTCTCAAATATGGAAAGTTTTTAGTCATTCTTTCTTCAAATAATCTTTCTGCCCTTTTCTTTCCTTTCCTTTCCTTCTATGACTCCCATTATGGATGTGTTTGCTTGATGGTGTTCCATTGGTCTCTAGGGTTCTGTTAATCTTTCTTCATTCTTTTTTCTTTCTGTTCTTCAGAGTGGATATTCTCAATTGATCTATTATCATGTTCATTGATTCTTTCTTCTGTTAGCTCAGATCTACCGTTGAGCCCTTTCTAATGAATTTTTCATTTCAGTTATATTTATCAACTCCAGAATTCTTATTTGTTTTTTTAAAAAAACAATTTCTGTGTCTTTATGGATATTCTTTATTTGGTGAGACATTATTCTCATAGTTTGCATTAGTTCTTTAGAGATGGTTTCTGTAGTTTTTAAACCCATTTAAAATAGATAAAGTCCTTATCTATTAAGTCTAACTTCTGGGCTTCCTTGAGGACAATTTCTATTGATTGCTTTTTTTCCCGTATATGGACCTTACTTTCTTTTCATTTGCATGTCTCATAATCATTTCTTGAAAGCTGGGCATTTTAAATAATGTGATGTGGCAACTCTAGAAATGATATCCCTTCCTCTTCCCAGGGTTTGTTGTTGTTGCTGTTTGTTTGTTCGAAGATTTTCCCAAACTAATTCTATAAAGCCTGTATTCTTTGTCATGTGTGGCCATTGAAGTCTCTGCCCAGTTGGCTAATGACTGAACTGAGATTTCCTTAAAAGTCTTGAACCAATAAGTATTCCAGCATTTGCCAAGGGGCTCTGTGTGCATATTGGGGCACACCTTCAAGAATATGGTAGGCAGTCTACAACTCTGCCTTAGCCATCATTTCCTGCCTGTGCAGAGCCTCAAGGTCAGCCAGAGGCGAGAGATTAGGGCCTTTTCATATCTTTCCTGGGCATGTGCACAGCACTACTCATGAATGTGGCCTTCTATACTTCCAGGAAAATCTCCATATTAGAGATTTTCAGTTCCTCCTGGGGACATCTCGTTCCCAAGATTTACCTTTTAAGTTTTTTTATCATCTTCTTGTTTGCATCAACTGTTATCGCTGCCTCAGGCAGCTGCAATGTTAACCGATTTCTGATGATTATTTTCAACAAATTCCCCAGGAGAAAAATTGTTTGCAGTGAGTGAGCTCTGAGTTAGGTCAAATACGGACAAGCCCTGTGAGTAGGTATTTCCAGGGAACTTCCAGATAGGTCAGATAATAACAGTTCTCTTGGGATGGGGCCTTTGGGACACTGCAAACCCCTTCTGCCCCCTCCATAGTACTGTGATTGTGAGGTTGTTGGTTTTAAAGCTATTGAATTTCTTGAGAAAGGACAATGGAATTAGGGCAAGTCAAAGTAACCACAAAGCTTTGTTCTTACTGATAGTCAGTAGTTTTCTTAAGTAAACACTCCTTGGATTTTGCAAGCATTTGCCTAATTTCCAAGGTCCTGAAAAAGTTGATATTTGCAATTTTTCCAGTTTCTCATTGCTTTTATGGAGGGAAAGTTTTTTGCAGATGTTTACTCCCCCTTTCCCACTGATGTCCAGGACTTTAAAGTAAAACACAAAATGATGACACTTTATTCTATAAACAACACAATATCAACAAGAAAACACTCATAAAAAATTATCCACCTACAGTCCTACCTACTTAACGTATCAACTTTTTAAAAAATTCTATTTCTTGCCCACTGATGTGAATACCTTTGGTACTGTTACAATCATAGTCTGGATTCACTCTTGTATTCTTTTACATTCTTATATACTCCCATATTCTCCTTTTGTGACTTTGCATCATATCATTTTTTTAATGCTACTTCATATTTTATAGAATGAAGTTTTTTTTTGAAGATGTCACCTGAGCTAACATCTGTTGCCAATCTTTTTTTTCTTTTTCATCTCCCCAAAAGCCCCCCAATTACATAGTTGTATATTCTAGCTGTAGGTCCTTCTGGTTGTGCTATGTGGGACACCGCCACAGCATGGCTTGATGAGTGGTGCTAGGTCTGTGCCCAGAATCTGAACTGGTGAAACCCTGGGCCACCGAAGCAGAGCATACGAACTTAACCACTCGGCTGTGGGGCTGGCCCCCTAGAATGAACATTTTAATGATTAAAATTCTATCAAGTTTATGTGCTATAATAATTTCATCATCTTTCTTTTTTGACCATTTAGGAATTTTCAACTTTACCAGTTTTATAAGTAAGGCTGTTTATACTACAAGCATGTAGCTTACTATTTAAAAAATATTTCCTTGGGATAAATTCTGTGTAGTAATAGCTGCTATCAAAGGCTACAAACATTTTATGCCTCAAGTTATTTCCAAAAGAATTTTACTGATTTACATTTCCAGCAATAATATTTGTGTTTCTTTACATCCTTTACAACATTGATTGATTTTTAATTTGTTAACAAAAATATATTAAAAATGATTAATGAGCTGGAATAACTTTTATGTCTACTTAACTTTTTGTGAATTTTTTATACTTGTAGTCTTAAAAGTGCTGTAGCTATTCCATGAACAATCATTGATATTTTCTTCACTTCTGAAAAAATGATTAAGAGGTTGTCATATAGAACCTTATCAAGTTAAGGCCACTTTAAAACTTTTTCCCTTAATATTAAAATGTTGCAATTTTTGTCACCATTTTGGAAGTACTAAATTACATCTTTTTTATCTTAGCAATAAAGCTACCCTTTTTAATGTTTCTTAGAAGCTAGTAATGTTATAGCTTTTAGATATTCCCAGAAAAATCTAATCTAACTCCAGCTGCAATTTAAATAATCAATTGGCTTTTGTCAATGTATTGAATTATATCATATATTGTTTCTTGAGGGAAATGTATTTTGAATGTTAACTAGTTAATGTGCAAGCAAACTTTTAGAATATATTACTTTAAAAGCTAAGAATTTATTTAGTGGTTGTACAAAAGAAAATGTTGCCTGAAATTGGTAACTTTCTATAAATCCCACAACATTGTTTTTCTTTACAACCTAATCTGATTTTTGCTTTTTCTAGTTTAAGGCCAATCCTCCTGCTGTGACTTTCAAACTAACTGGGGAGACAGATGGCATATTTCATATACAACCAGATGGACTTCTATATCACAACGGAACCCTGGACAGGGAAACAAGAGCTGTTCACAAGCTTGAGGTGAATTGAGACCAGACAAAGGGTTCTAACTCAAACCTCTCTGAGCACCCTTGTCCTGGAATTATGACTGACATGTTCATCCTTTGCGTAGAATCCTGTAAAAGCTCTCCTGACATTAATGACATGCTTTCCAAACCTCATTTGTCCATTTTCACCAACTACAGAGGGGTACGGCAAAGATGCCTTCTTCCTTAGGATTTTTGACCAGAGTAACCCAATTTACATTGCCAGGCTTTCAGATGGCATTACTCATCAAGTATGGTTATACTCAGGCAACTGGATCAACGCCAAGCCAACACTTCTCTGATATTTTACTATTATCTCCCAATGGCTAGTGTTCAGGCTCTGGACCAACAAAGAAGGCAGCATAAGTGCTGGAATGGAACTCCTTTGGGCCTTCAAGAAGCAGAAGTAACCAGCAGTCAGAGGCAGACTAAAGATATCCTTCTGCCTCTCTTCTCTTAGTTTTCGTGATTGGTATCTGAATACCCAGGAATGGATGAGAGCTAATTGTGGGAAGAAAAGGGCAAGCCAGATGCTTTCTGTCTAGTACCTTCTGCTATTGGCTCTGCAGGTTGATCACTAAAGTGGCTCTGTAAGAGGACATGGCACTTCCATAACCTCAAGGATCAAAGTGTTCTTATTTCACTGACTTCCACTGTTTAGAAAAGAAGCATGTCCAGTGTCCAGCATACCCCACTGCTAGAAAAATGAAGTCATGATTAACCAGATTTAGCTGATAGGGCCCCTGTTTTAGCAGCTCCAAATCTGGGCATTTATGAGTGTTTTTCTCCCCTACAGTCACTAGCTTATTGGTTCTTTTGAACTCTAATTTCTTTCAAGTGACTTTTGGGTGTGTGGTATGAATTCCAGACTCACCAAGGTAGTTTCCCTTTCCTTTTGCCATCAGGTTTCAGCCTTGGATGCTCATGGAGCTACAGTGGATGGCCCCGTCCACATCACCGTAGAAGTGAAGGACATCAATGACAATCGACCCATGTTTCTCCAGTCAAAGTATGAAGGCTCTGTAAGGCAGAATTCTCGCCCAGGTAATAGGCAGGAGCCTGGAGATATTTTTGGAAAGATGGCGGAGTATCAGGCAGAAGGGGCAGATTTGTGTGGCTAACTGCTGCAGCTATCACTCATTAAGGACTTACTATCTTCCTTAAATTTCACAGCAATCTCTAGGAGTTGTTTTATTATCCCCATTGCTCTAGGGCATGGTTTCTCAACCTTGGCACTGTTGGCATCTGGGACATGATAACTCTTTCTTTGTCAGGGTCTGTTCTGTGCATCATAGGATGTTTAGCAGCATCCATGACATCTCACTAGATGCCAGTAGCAATACCTCCCCCCCAAGTTGTGACAAAAAAGATGTCTTCAGACACTGCTAAATGTCACCTGGGGGAAAAATCACTCCCGGTTGAGAGCCACTATTCTAGGATGAGCTTTAGAATACCTTAGAGCTCTAGAACTCTCTAGAATAGGCTGGAAAGGTGAGCTCATTCTCGTACGTTCTCCCAGAAATCTACATTCTCGTGGTCACTGCTGGCTCCTAGTTTGTTTTCTTCTCTTCTATCTCCTAGCTGTGGCTCATCACTGCACTATTCTTCTACCTTTCATTTCTACACAAGCCTCTCATCAAGACATAGGGGTGTGCTGCAAACTTTGCTGGAGATTTGGGGAGATGAAGGAGCATCACGTCATAACAGTGCACAAAATAAACATGACTATTAGACTTCCAAGTTCTCAGAAAGACTCTTGGCCATTTCCATTAATGCACTGTTAAGTTTCCCTCTATGTTACTTGATCTTCTCTACCTCTCATTCTTCAATGCCAACTTCCAGTAACTCAGGAAAAATATTTCTTTTGCTTTATTACGTGGAGCGATTTCACCAACTCTGTCACTAATAAACTCTGCTAAATAAGAATATTCCAGGTCTTACTTTTTCTCTCTTCACCAATAGGATCTTCTAGACCAGTGCTTCTCAAAGTTTTTGGTCTCAGGGCTATATTCTCTTAAAAATTTTAAAGACTCCAAAAAACTTTTGGATTTGTGGATTATATCCAGTGGTGTGCTGGTGAATGTTTAACAGCTGTCTCTCCAGAGGAAAAAGCCCTGATTTGTAGTATTTGCCAATTTCTGTGGTATAAATGCTCCTTCCATGGCCTATTTTAAGCTACCAGTGGTGTTAATAATTGGCTTACAAAATTTCTTGAAATTTAGCAATTGGCTCTCATGAGTCGGCCCTTGTACATCACAGGTTATATCCATCAATATTTATCATATTAGAAATTAAAACTGAGACATTAAAATATTTATTATTTCACTTTACATAATAATAAATATATTTTAATGAAAAATAGCTGTATTTTCAAAGACAAAAAGAGTTATTAAAAAGAATGGCATTGTTTTAATCTTTGCAAATGTCTTTAATGTTTGGATTAATTGAAAACAGTTGGATTCTCATGTCTGTTTCTGCATTTGTTCTGTTGTCATGTGCTCTTTTGGTTGAAGCGTATAAAGAAAAACTCGCCTCACACAGATATGTAGTTGGTAAGGGAAAGTGTTGTGATAGCATTTTCAGATAACTGTGGATATGCTTTGGTAGTATACCAAAACTCAACAAGTAGTGGTTTCTTAAAGGCTGGTTGCAATGTGAATCTGAAACCACGTCAATGCTTTCTTTGATACTCCTTCATGCTAAAATCCATTGAATTATCTTGTGCTTTGAGTGACTCTTTTACACACATATGAATTTTGACAGCATCAACCCTAAAAACAGTCTCAAAGACCGCTAGAGGTCCCTGAACCATACTTTGAGAAACCCCATCCTTGGGGAAGGGAGCATGATAAAGATTTATTTCCCCAGTGGTGTGAATTATGGCACCTTCCCCCATTCTATCTCTGCCTTTTAGAAGGCAAAAATGGCTATAGTTGATTTGGGTTTCAATTAATATCTTTTTCATTTTTTCTGGGTATGTTTTGTTAAACAGGAAAGCCCTTTATGTATGTCAATGCTACAGACCTGGATGATCCAGCCACTCCCAATGGCCAGCTGATTTATCAAATTGTCCTTCAGCTTCCCAAGATCAACAATGTCATGTACTTTCAGATCAACAACAAAACAGGGGGGATTTCACTTACCGTAGAAGGTAAGTCAAGTGATGCATTCGTAGGACTGTCTGAGTCAGAAAAAGGGACCTAGATCTGTGTCACCTTCAGAGACATTTCCTTTTCTCTTTTCTCCTACTTCCCATAGGATCTCGGGAATTGGATCCTGTTAAGAATCCTTCCTACAATTTGGTGGTCTCAGTGAAGGACATGGGAGGTCAGATTGAGAATTCCTTCAGTGACAGCACATCTGTGGATATTATGGTGAAGGAGAATATTTGGAAAGCGCCAGAGACTGTGGAGATTGTAGAAAACTCAACTGATCCTCACCCCATCAAAATCACTCAGGTAGTGTCCAAGGAGCGAATGTTTAGAGCTTACTACTAAAGATAAGTGGCCTCACTTTGTAGAGGCCCACCCTCATGGTCTTCACTGATAAATTTCTTAGGTCTGTTTTTGCATAGCATAATTATAAAGCAAACTAAATAGACAAAGTCTCTGGCCCTGTCTCTGGAGTTTACCATTATGGCTAAACTCTGGACTTTACCAACTTGGATTCATATGTATATTTGATCTTTAAAACAGAACTTCGCTCACCTTCACCGTCCAAGTAGATACCACTGACGTTTGTTGTTCCCCGTCAGGAGTCTGCGATGTGGTTGCAGAAGAGTGGGTTGTATATGGTGCATGCATCATGTACATGGACATGATTTGAATATGTTGTTGTAAACATTTTTAAAAGGCTGCTTCTTATTTTCCTGGGAAAAATCTCTCTTCAATAGATTCATCCTATCACAGCTAGGGACAGAGACAGGACTGGCAAAAGTGAGAGTCGAGTAGGCAACCTTGGCCCTCGGAGACCACCCTTCCCCCAACTCCATCTCCTGTGTGTACTTCTCCTCTCCATTCAAATGCTCCCACCTTCCCACCCCCATGGCTGGTGTTCTCACCCTGGGTCCCTTCCTTCTTAGCTCCTGGAAATCCACTCTGGACTCCACACAGGTCTGATCTATTCTGAAAGATCAGGAGGCTCCTTGACATGAAATCTGTGGGTTAGTGAGAGAGCACTGGATTTGGAAGCAGATAACCCAAACACCCTTGTTCTACTACTTTAATGAGTGATCACGAATATGTCATTTAACTATTCTGAGCCCCAACTTATCATCAATAAAATGGAGATAATAATACTTCTTTGAGTTGTGAAGATTAACTGAGAGGTAATGTCTGTGAAAGTAGATAAAAGGTAGTTCTATTATGAGAAAGTCTCAGTAGTTCCCCTAAGATTTTTTTTAAATGACACTGCTGTTGTTAAGGGGCCGTGGAGTGGACCATCCCATCATATCTATTGTCTAACCTAAAAGGATTTTTATTTATTGAATGCTGAGTTAATGAATGTCACTTTCAGGAAAAAAAAGAATAAAAGCAAGAGGTATTCTGCTGTACCTGCTAAGAAAGTGTGTTAGGGCTTACTACTGTGAGAATTTCAGACTTGGGGCCTTTACTGAAGTCTTATTTATTATTTAAGTTATCCCAAAAGGGACTTGTAAATGCTAAAAAGAATGCATATGCTTGTTGGCTCTCAGGGCTGTCAAAGAAAAGGAATTTTGGGGTGCGACACCCAATATCCAGGCCTAGGGAAAGTGCTTTGGGTGTCTTGAAACCCAGGAAAAAGAGTGGAGAGGGTTGGCTCAAGAGAGGAGAACTTGGACTGAATTTTTAGGGCACAAGGGGAGCTTGCTTACAACCCAGAGCGTGATCTTTGGCTCGGACAGAGTGTGGTGGTGCTAAAATAACTAAGTGGTGTACTTGAGACCCTTCCCAGGCTGGTCTGAGAGAGTAGGTTAGTGTGGAAGTTTCAAATAGCCTGAGGACCTTGGGCAAGTCCTTTAAACTTTCTGTGTCTTAGTTTCCTCATTTATAAAGTGGGGATAGCATAGTCTCTACCTCATGGGGCTGTTTGAGGATATAATGAGATGATACTTAAAAGTGTTTAGAATTTTATCTGGAGTATGGTAACCTCCAATAAGTGTTATTATTAGTATTGGAATGTCAGAGAGGCCAGGGTCTCTCTGTAGCAAGTAGACTGGTCTTACTATTGAGTTTATTTATTTATTTTTTGACAAGTTGTTTAAAAAACAATGCTAGGAGTTGGCAATTATTCTTATACCTGAAGTCTTTAAGGCTAAAGGGAGGAATGTGCCTTATTTGTGTATCATTTGTCTTGCTTAATAAGGGCATGAAGAAAAGTTTGAAGTCTCTCCTATTGCTGTTATCACCTTCATTGGTGAGTTTTAGGAGCTCATCAGACATCATGGCTTAGTCCTCAGGTAATGCCAGCTACAAAGTACATTTGTTTCTTAAGTTAATGTTTCATGGATATGATGGCTTCACAATCAGACTTCCAAAAGAACAACCCACAAACTCTTTAGAGAGTTTACAAAGAATTGCTTTGGAGAAGAAAAATACCCCTATGTGCTTTTATTGAACAGTAAAACTTGGTAAAAAAGAAAAAAAACTTATTTTAAGTTGAAAATGAAACATAATTTAGCAGTTGTAAGAAACCACAGATGTGCAAACAAGGTTGTCAGAAATTTCAAATGGAGAACGAGAAAATTGTTTATTTCCTTTCCAGTTCTTAGTCTAGATTTATCTTTCCTCACAACTCACTTTGGGCCCTGTAGGTGCGGTGGAATGAGCCAGGTGCACAATACTCCTTAGCTGACAAGGAGAAGCTGCCAAGATTCCCATTTTCAATTGACCAGGAAGGAGATATTTATGTGACTCACCCATTGGACCGAGAAGAAAAGGATTCAGTGAGTAAAACTGGGAGAAGTTTCACAGATGACAGGACAAAGTCCAAATGCCCATGGACAGCTAAGAGCAGAATTGATTTTACTTAAACAATGACGACCACAACCAAGTACCCTGAAACTGTGTTCTGCACCCTAGCAAATTATTGCTCTCAAAGACGTGATAATTTCCCCACAAATCATCCCACTTGATTTTTTCTCATTTCTCAGTTCTAAGTGAATTGAAAATAAGAGGGCAAATGAAACAGCTGTTTTGTTTGCCTTTTGAAGGGGATGATGAGAGTCGTATCTGACAAAAGGGATGATGAGGGATCGCATCTTAACTCTGATCTTCCTGTTGTAGTATGTTTTTTATGCGGTTGCAAAGGATGAACATGGAAAACCCCTTTCATACCCACTGCAAATTGATGTGAAAGTTAAAGACATTAATGATAATCCACCTATGTGTCCATCTCCAGTGACTGTGTTTGAGGTCCAGGAGAATGAAAAAATAGGTAAGAAATAAGACCTGTTCAAAGCCTTGTAACTGTCCTTCCTATGTTAGCTCTGTAATCCCTTTCTCTTCTCTGTCTAGTAAAAGGTGGGCAAGTAGACTTGATCGGGAATCAGTTATTCAGGTCTAGTTTGGCATAGAGCTGGAAGGCACCTCGGGACTCACATAGGTACAGTATTTCAGCTCAGACAATATCTGGTAGTGTTCTTAAACTGGAGCTTTTATGACTACCACTGCCACTACCACTACTATTACTGTTACTACCATTACTGTTACTACAACCATCCTTACCACTACCACTAACACCATAACCACGTACATCAGCATTCTGTATACAGATATAAGGTTGTCTCATTTGAAAGGTTTTCCCATAGATTATTTGCCCTCTAATAAACTCAGCAATAGATAAAATCTCATCAAATTTGCTGAATAATTTAAATAAACATTTATACCCAATGTCAGATACCCTGCAGTAAGCAAGCACTACAATTAGAAGACTTTTGATCTTTGATCCTCTCTCCCTAGGAAGCTGACAATAGTTCAGGGGACTGGTAGTTGAAGTTCAAGTCCTACCTGTTTTTGCCCATTTGTTCTTGACTTGCTTTGTTTCCTTTCACTGTGTCTCATAATAGCTTTAGTTTTGTATAGGGACAACTACTATGAGAACATTATGAATTCTGGGAGTTTTATGACTTCCCTGGATTTGGGACAACTCTTGTCTATTACTCCTTGATGTTGAGCCCATTGGCTGAGTGGGCTGGCATTTCTTGAAATGCTTTTGTCTGTAGTATTATGTAAGTTTCAGAGGCTTACAAGGTGAGCAACCTTTTATGACGGCCATTCCTAAGGCTTTGCTGCCCACAAAGGCAGATCTTCACGTGAGTTGTGGGCATTCTCTTCATTTTCTTTTGATCTCTCTACTCTTCCTGCCACACTTTTTTTTTTTTTCCTGAGGAAGATTAGCCCTGAGCTAACATCTGTGCCAATCTTCATCTACTTTATGTGTGAGTTGCCAGCACAGCATGGCTGACTAGTGGTGTAGGCCTGTGCCTGGGATCTGAACCTGCAAATCTGGGCTGCCGAAGCAAGCATGCCGAACTTAACCACTATGCCATGGGGCCAGCCCCTTGCCACACTTTTGACACAGTGGGTGCTCTCCTGGAGGCTTGGTGGACACTGCCTGCCTGGCTTGCTTGTTCAATGCTCTTTTTTTAATTTCTTGCTGTCAGGAGTCATATGCAGGCTGCCCACTGTCAGTGTGTTCTGCATAGGTCCTCTCTTTTTCATTTATTCCAATTCTTGCTGCAGCAAGAAGTGTTAAATGACAACTTGAAGGATTTTAGTTAATTATAAGGAAGAATCTTTTAACAGTGACAGTTGCCTAACAATGGAATGTGTGACAATAGCCAAGCAACACTTGTGGCATCATCGTTTTTGAAAATCTGGGATGGTCTGTGATGGAAATGAAGGCAAAAAACTTTGAAGACATTTCTAGATGCTACCTCAAGTCTCTTTGTATAGGGCCTAACATTTAATGTGTTAGTTATCTATTGCTACATAACAAACTGCCTCTAAACTTAGCAGCTTAAAGCAACAAACATTTATTATCTCGCAGTTTCTGTGAGTCAGGAATCTGAGTGCAGCTCAGCTGGGTACCTTTGATTCAGAGAGAGAGAGAGATTGAAAAATGGTGAGCACGATGGAAGTGAGTCTTTCTACAACATAATCTTGGAACTGACATCTCATCACTTTTGCCGTATTCTGTCGGAAGCAAGTCACTAGGCTCAGCCCACACTCCAAAGGATGGGGTTACACCAAGGCATCACTATCAGGAGGTGGGGGATTGTGGGAGCCATTTTAGAGGCTGCTTACATCATTTGGGAAGAGGACAGTACTAGTTTTCTGAGACTGGTTAGGAAGTCATTTTTGATAGGATAAATTGTTCAGGGGCTTAGTATGCTATTTGCCTCTCTAAAAGTGAGAATTTATTTTCTAACTATATTTTGCAAAGTCTTGAATGGTGGGCTTCATGGAGCAGGAATGGACCAGGAATTGTTATAAATCAACACAGGTTAATTGAGTCTGGTCCATAAAGGCAGCCTAAAAGAGGTGCAAAACAATGCCTCTAACCTTTGGGAGCTTATTATCCAGCTCAGTAAAATGCTAAATTATTTCTAAGTATGTTTATATTCTCCTATTTTGTGTCTTGTATTAACCAGAACCTTGTGGGACTTGTCCCCAAGTCTTAGCAATGTCAACATTAACTTTGAAATCCCACTTTCTACCAAGTCCTACAAGTTCATACAGGAAGTTTACCCTCTCATAAAACTCCCACAGCCCTAAAGTATTTCTGAGTGCCCCTAGAGTTCACGTATATACCCCTGAATCAATTTGGGCTGCCACTTGTTCCTAGCCTCCGTCACTCGGGAACATGGCATTCCTTTCACTTGTGGCTCATCCACAAAGTTCTCTGCTCCCACTGAGCGACATCCTCTACTGGAAATCCCCTGGTCATTGATGTTAACCATTCTTATGGTGCCTCTGACAGCTAACGTTTCCTATGGAATGAGAGAAGAAGTGTCTTCTTTGTTATGCTCACTTGCTAATGGGAAAGGTCCAAAGTAGGGCTGCTTAGACACCGAAGGATCACAGAATTTAGGAACACACTCTTTCATTCCAGCACACAAGTACTTTTCTTACAAAGACACATAGTGCCACAAAGGTGACTTGGTTGTGATGGATTAAGAAATAGCTCCTACTATACTAGATACATACTCTCCTCTGCCTTATTGCTCGTGATGCACCCCACCCCCCCAACCCATGAGACATATCCAACTTCAGTATAGACATAACGTAGGTACTTCCCTTCCACCCCTAGAAAAAACCTTCCAAATTCCCATGTAAGTCAGCAGATGCAAGTTGATTTGGGGGAGGGGTGACATCTAACTCCACAAATGGGTGTATTCAAGTTGTAGCCTCAAGATGGGATTCTTGCTGCATGTAGAGAAACCCACAGTTCCCATTTCACAGAGCAAGAGGATCCAGAACCTATCAGAACTCACCCAGACCTGAGTGGAGCACTGAGTGATAGCCTCTGACTTCTGGAACTCCCTGGACTGAAACATTCACAGGAATCAAACACTTAGGGGCATAAGCCACAGCAAGGCAGAAAGAATACATGCCTGTTCTTTGCCCTGTGTTCTTTTTGGGGTGAGTCAGTCTCTGCAATTGTTCTACAAAGTTGCTTAGAAGCAAACTACAGTTGTCTTATCCTTATTACTTATACCATAAGCCTTGTGTATTAGTGTCTGAGGATGGTCATAACAAATTACCACAAACTTAGTGGCTTAAAACAACAGAAATGTATTCTCTCACAGTTCTGGAGGCCAGAAGTCTAAAACCAAGGTGCCAGCTAGAGGAGAATTCTTCCTTGCCTCTTCTGACTTCTGGTGGCTCCTGGCATTCCTTGGCTGCATGTGGCAGCATCTCTCCAGTCTCTGCCTCCTACTTCACATGGCCTCCTTCTCTGTGTGTGTCTCTGTGTCTTCTCTTTTTCTTATAAGAGCACCAGTCACTGGATTTAGGGCCCACTCTAAATCCAGGATGATGTCATCTCAAGTTCCTTAACTGATTACATCTGCAAAGACCCTACTTCCAAACAAGGTCACATTTGGGGTTGCTGGTGGGCTTGAGTTTTTGTGGGACACTATTTGTTTTGGGCTAAATTGTTTTGGGCTATAATGTGTCCTCCCCAAATTCATATGGTGAAGTCGTAATCCCTGGTACCTCAAAGGTGACCATTATTTAGAGATAGGGTCTTTAAAGAAGTAATTAAATTAAAATGATGTCATTAGTGTGGGTCTTAATCCAATATGACTGGTGTCCTTCTAAGAATAGGAAATCTGGACACAGACCTGTACAGAGGAATGACCATGTGAAGACACATGGAGAAGACAGCCATCTACAACCCAAGGAGAAGGGTCTCAGAAGAAACCAACCCTGCCAACACCTTGATCTCAGACCTCAAGCCTCCAGAAACTGTGAGAAAATAAATGTCTATTGTTAAAGCTGCCCAGTCTATGGTACTTTGTTATGGTGGCCCCAACAAATACACTATTTGACACACTACACTGTGGAAAGGGTTAGAAGAACCACAAAACATCTAAGAACTTTAGTCTGCTACTCAGAGTTATTTATAGTGCTTTCTAAGAACCGCTTATCCAGTGAAACAATTTTTTAATAGATTAAATGGAACCTGTAATAGATGGATTTTCTTCTTTCCTTCTCCACAGGGAGCAGTATTGGGACTCTTGTTGCCCGTGATATGGATGAAGAAAATACTATGAACAGTGTTTTGGTATACAGAATTGTGGACCAGTCTCCCAAGTCTCCCACAGAAGGACTCTTTCTGGTTGAAAGGTACACAGGAATGTTCCAGTTAGCTAAGCAGTCATTGAAAAAGCAAGATGCTCCTCAGTACCACTTGACAGTAGAGGTATCTGACAAAGGTCAGTATCACATTTGCTGTCAAGAATGAAAATACTTGCTTTCCTTCTAGTTGCGATTTGTTAGGTTGCTCTAATGCCTGAGTGTTTTATAGAAGGATGCCGTTAAGAGTTCTTGCTTCCTGTGTAAAACACACATGCAGCACGGAGGCAGCTGCTCCAACATCGTAAAGGCCGGAGTTACAGCTCAGGTGAAATTACTGTGCTGGTTCCAGTCTTCTGAGAAGCAAATGCCAAGAGAGGATTAAACATACAAGGGTTTTAATAGAGGAAATGGCTGTGAGGAAAAAATGAGAAGGGGTACAGAGAAGGCTGGCAGAGCAATCAGACTTCAATAAAGCCTCACTCTGAGCAAAGGAGAGAGGGAAGGAAGGCTGGAGAGACCACTGAGCAGGCAAAGGAAGATTCAGCAAGGTCATTGGGGAGTCCAAAGTTGGCTGTTGATGGAGTCTGTGATCTCTAAGAATGGGCCTGCAATAGCCTGCCTGCCTTGCTCGTTTACTGGCTGGGGGCAGCCATGGGAAGCAAGGCCCTGGTGCAAATGTGGTGATGGATTTCAGAGCACAACAGCACATCGTCAATGAAGATCCCTGTTGGTGAAGGTCGGCAAGGCACATGCTTGCAGCCACCGTGATCACAAACAAGAAACTTAATTGTATTTCTCAATTCTCCCTTTCAGACTCAAAGGATTCTACTGTATGAAAATAGAAGAAAAATGCACCTTTTGGGAAGTTTTATCATCTCCTATCAGCTTCTAGTTGTCCATTTGACAGTATCAGGAGATATTCTTCTCTGCTCCTTATACAATTTCAAAGCAAGTGGTTCTTAATCTTAGTTGAGTCACAAGACCCTTTGAGAATCTGATGAAAACTGTGATTTCCTAAATTGCACACGTTTTCACACAAGTGTGCACGGACACGCAAACATACATGTACTCAGAGACAGACTTATTTTAGGGGAATGCACACTCCTAAGTTAAGAATATTTCTTTGAGTTAATTGGTAATGAATCCTAGATTACCAAAAAGTTCAGTAATTCTTATGCTAGGAGGCACAGATTATAGTCATGTGCCACATAATGACATTTCAGTCAATGAGAGACCACATATATGACAGTGGTCCCATAAGATTAGCATCATAGAGCCTAGGTGTGTGGTAGGCTATACGATGTGGGTTCGTGTAAGTATTCTCCATGATGTTCATACAACGACGAAATCACCTGACAATGCATTTCTCAGGATCCATTTCTGTCGTTAAGCGACACATGACTGTATATAGGTGTGGAGAAGAGAAGAGCATCATTTCATACTGTGCTTCACAGTTTTTTCCTTTACACAGATGTTGACATACTAAAGAGAACTGGGGTTTGCAGGTCCCCAATGCAAAATGTTTGAAACCTAGTAATTTGGCAAATATTGAGGGCCTAATGTTCAGCATTATGTTAAGAGGTACAACAGAAATGAGTATAATAAATCATCCCCATCCATGATGAATTAACAATTTCGCTCAACAGCCATCCATTCTATCAGCAGGTATTGAGCATTTATCTTGTTTGAGGCACCATTCAAGGAATTAGGGATACACAAATGAGTAAGACCCAGTGTCTGTCTTCAAGGAGTGCTCCTGGTAGAGGAGATGGACATGTAAATAAATAAATTACAAGAAACATGTACAAGGTAGCCCACGAAGGCAATGGATGACTCAGTGGAGACAGAGCGTAGGTAAGGTTTTCTGGAAGAGGTGTCATTGATCTGAGTTTTGAAGGATGAATAGGACAAATTACAAAATAGTGAAGGGCTTATGGAGGAGAAGAAATCCCATGTGCAAATGCACAGGGACCTGAAGTAGTTTGAATCTGTAAGAGCATAAAGTGAAAATCAGACTACAAATTGTCTATGTGCATGTGTACCTGTATAGAAAATATGGACCCGATTATAAAATATATTTATCCATAAATATATGTATGTATATGTGTTGATGGAATTAAACATTCAATTGTACACTACAGAAAATTAGAGACAAGGCTATAACTAATATAGTTTTACATAAATCAGGGAGGGCCTGTTAGCCAGGAGGCCCATCGCTGCCCCAATTGAGGTTTGTGCAGAACAGGAAGCCAGTGAGTTCAGGCCCCAGGACCCTCCAATCTTCAGCCATTTTTGTTGCCTACAATGTTCTGGGGACTGGCACCAGCTTTAATTAACATCCACTTAATTTATAATTTGATTATTATTAGATGATATGCCTTGCCTTGTGTCCAGTACATTGAGCACAAGCTCTGGAGTTAGACTGCCTGATTCTATTTGTCAGGGTTCCAGCAGGCAACAGATGGCACCCTCTAAGGGATAACCAAAAAGAGTTAAGAAGGGATTATTTATACAGGTTGTGTGCAGGGTTAGGAGAAACCAACAGAAGATATGAAACGCAGTAGGCAGCCTTTCCTACCCTAAGATGTGAAGGGGTGAAGGAAGGGAGCAAGACCTATGCCTGTGGCTATAGAAGAGGCTGCTGGCCATGGGGGACTATGCCCTGACCTCTTTCCTCCTGCCCTTCCTTCCACTGGTAGAACCCAGTTGATACCCACAGGGCCAGGGCCTACTGATGCAGTTCATGAAGTCAGCCTCCTGGGACACAAAGCAGGGTGAAGGGTGGAGAGTGGACAGAGAGGGCAAAGGAGCACATGGACTTGAATTCTGGCTCAACCACTAGTGGTTGTGTGACTTTGGTCAGGTTACCTAACTTTTCTATCCCTTGGCTTCCTCATTTGTGAACGAAATGAGAATGATAATAGTACCTATGTCATGAAGATAGAATGAGTATTGCAGGTAAAGCACTTAATACGGTGCCTGGTATGCAGAGATAACTAACAACTTGTATCATGATGAGAATCTGGTCCTGATGTTATCTACATTTTGTAGATAAACTGACTGAGACACAGAGACCTTGAGTGATGCACCAAGCTCTCACACATCTGCTAAGAGACAGAGCCAAAATTGGAACAATGGGATTCTAGAGCCCACAATCTTAACCATTATACAATACAATAAGCCATGGTTAGAATAATGGCAACCGCAACAAAGAACCTGCCATTTTGTTTCTCATTCAGGGTATCTCTCCAGACACCCTGCCCCACCCACACTCCATGCTCATCTTGGACCTGGGTGGAACATGCTGTCTCTGACAAGGTCTCTGAACAGTCAAACCCACCCATCAACCTGTGCCATTTCCCTAGGGTTCCATGAGCTACCTCTTCCCATGTAGGCTGGGCAGCCAGGTCCTTTGAAGGGGGCTAATTGTACCACGTCCTCCCTCACTTGGAAGCGAGGGCGCAGGTGCCCCTGCACCTTCCCACCATAGAGGGCAGAGGAGATGTAGAACGGTAAGTGCTGGAAGTGTTCGGAGAAGGAAAGACAGCTGTTCGGGATGCTCAAGGAAGGCTTTCTGGAAGGATAGCTTTACCCTGGGCTTTGATGTCTCTCCCTAAGTTTCACTAGTCAGAAAAGAGAGGCTGCTTTCCAGAAAAGGAACTATCTTGCTCAGGGACAAGCCTTACCTCAGACGGGGTAGGTGGAGGGCAGCAGGAAGCCCAGGGCAGCTTCTCTCAGGGCCTTTTTCAGCCTCCACTTTGTGTCCTGCTTGTGGGTGCAGGTGGGGGCAGAGAGTCCCCTTGCCATATAAATTGCATATCAATAGGGAAATTGTGACCATGGCTGTTACTTCACTTGCCAATTTTTTTTCTTGCAGATTGCCGATTTTAATGCATGATTTTCAGTAAAAATTTTTGTGATATGACTTTGATTTTCAGATTTCAAGACTCTCTGTCATGTGCAAATCAACGTTGTTGATATCAATGACCAGATCCCCATCTTTGAAAAATCAGATGTGAGTAGATGTCACTGTTTTGCCTCTAGTTTGTTCATATCACTTGACTTCTACTCCTGAAATAAAGACACAAATGGTAGTTAGGAAGAATGCCAGACTTAATGTCTCAGTCAGTGCACTGGTAACAAACCCAGATGTCGTCTTCAGTGGAAATCTTCAGGGAACAATAACATCCACTGTTACAGTATCTGGGAACATCTGTTTATAAACTTCTGCCAGTGACATTTATTCCCAGGGCCGCTTAAAAGCTACAACCGCAATCTTTGTCAAATTGGAGAAGTTGAATGGCTACTTGTAGTTCATCATTATATATGTTGTGTGTAGTAGGACAATAAAAAGATTACTGCTAGGTCTCAAACAAGCATTTTTAGTCAAAAATTAAAATTTGGAATATTGGTAATTTAAACTCATTTTGCAGTAATTGGGTAAGAGAAAAGGAAAAGAAAAAAACTAACCTTTGGCTTACGCCAAAGAAAAACACGCTCAAGACATTTGCAAGAATTAGGAGAATTCAGCAGAAAGAGCAGGAGAAAAAAGATCAATTGAGAATATCAAGAAAAATGTTTACTTACTGTTGGTGTGGGCTTTAGACTTGGGGGTGGTTTTTATCACTGCTTCCCTTAAAAGGATGTCTCTAGTTATTCTGGAGCAGAGAGAAGTCCATTTGACTAGATTGTCGTGTCATGTTTGAAGTCAGTTATGAGGCAGCCCAGAGCCCTGTGATGATATTAAATCAAAATATTGACAGGCTGTGACAAAGAAAGGGAATTCATTTATGAGGGTTTGGGGCAGTAAGAGGTGTGACTGAAGTGACTTGTGTAACAGGCACTGAGGCTAAGCAAGTGTGAGATAAAGAGCCTGTTTCTTCTCAGCCTCGTGATGCTTTGCTTGTGTAGCGATTTCCTTGGGTTATATCTAGACAGTGGTTCTAGATTAAGGACGAGGACTCCACTTTGGGAGTCTCAGACTTGGAAAAGCAAGTCTAAGCTCTAGAGAGAGCGAGTCTGCTTTTTTCATTGGTGTGGCCCTCTCCTGGACCCTGCCTGTTACCATCTTTAAGATCATGATACTAAGAGACATGATCTGGGGGATTTTGAGTGGAGGAGTAGGAGACGGTCTAGGCCAGTGATGAAGAGCACTGGCTTTGGAGTTGGACAAGCAGGACTTTGAATCCCAATTCTGAGACTTACTAACTGTGTGGTCTTGGGTGAGTTTTGCCTCTCCAATCCTTTGTCCTCTGTCAAGTGGAGACGATAATATAGCTACTCAGTAGGGTGTCTTGTTGCTTGTCTTTTCTGAGCACTTACTATCTCTAGGTATTCAGGGGCTTTATATGCATTCTTTTTCTTAATTCCCACAGCAGACATGAAGAAGGTTCTATTATTATTATCTCCACTAGACAGATGATGAAAAAGTGAGACTTAAAGAAATCAAGTATATAACTTCAAGTCTCCTGGCTAATAAGTGGCAAGCCTAGGATTCAGACACAGGCTGTTTGCCTCCAAAGTTCAGATAGTTAACTACCATTCCTTGGTTTAAGAATTAATTAAAATAATGTATATAAAGTACCTGCCACATTGTAGGTACTCAATACATAGTAGCTGTTTATTTATATCATTACTACTATAATAATAATTATAGTTATTAAACATATTGCGTGTGGGAGGGGGAATCTGTTTTAGAATCCTACCAGTAGCTCTCTGAGAAGTTGTGTTTCTTTGTACAATGGATATCAGTCTATGAGAATGACTGATGTCAAAATCAACTGCAGCATATTCGTCAATAAGATAAACATGCTTGGTAAGTATTGATACAAACCGCGATTTGTGTCCATTCTGAAACCAAAGAGACCAGTTTGCCCTTTGACAATTATGCTTATGACAATGGACATTCTCATTGTTTCCTTTTCCTGTTTCCTTCTTAGTATGGAAACCTAACTCTCGCTGAAGACATAGCTGTTGGGTCCATCATCTTAACCATCCAGGCCACAGATGCTGATGAGCCATTTACTGGCAGTTCTAAAATCCTGTATCGTATTACAGAGGGAGACAGTGAGGGACGACTGGGGATTGACACAGATCCCCAAACTAATGCTGGATATGTCATGGTTAAAAAGGTAAATCGTCCCTTTACGGAATTTGTCTTTCTCATAGCTTGATTTACTTATGACCACATGAGGACCTATAGGCAGACGTGATGTGTTAGTAGTGACCTCTCAGGCATGGCGATGGACTCCTGGGCACTCTCAGTCATTCCTGTCCTGAAAGATAAAAAGCCAGGTTTCTAGTTCTGGGTCTGTAACTAACTGACCAAGTAACTTTTGGGGAGGGAGGTAGGGTTGCCATATAAAATACAAGATAAACAATTTTTTGTATAAGTATGTCCCATGCAATATTTGGGATATACTCAAACTAAAAAATTGTTTGTTGTTTATCTGAAATTCAAATTTAGGTGTTCTATATTTTTATTTGATAAATAGGGGAAGGTGGTACTCAGGGCTTTACTTCTCCCTTTGTGAATATGGGGTTGGTGGACTGGTTGAGTGGTACGAGCTTTAGGCTATAGACCCTTTATTCTAATACGCCAGCCACAGACTTATCTTTAATAATGACTGGTATCTTGGTAGATCTCTTTTCAAGGTTTAATAGACAAGTTTATCCTTTCATCCCTTCCTCCCTTCCCACCTCTTACTTTCATCTTTTATGGTATTGCTAAGCCCACTGGCCCTTGCTTTGTCTCTCCCTCTGTAAGGACTGGGTAGTCTGGAGCCAAAGTCTCCATTACTGTAGTACCCGTTTCTTTGTACAGGATCTTCCCATCCCTCCATCAATCTACTCTCATCCCCTACTGTGTCCACCTAAATCTTGACCCTTTTCTATGTGGCTGTCTCATCCATGCTTTAGAGCTTGTAAATGGTTTACCAGATGCCTCAATAAGAAGCAGCACTCAATATATTTAGCATCCAATATATTTAAAATTAAAAGGTCAGACTTACAGCAATAGAGACTCTGCAAGTGTGATTGAATGCTGAAGGTTTGCAGTACAGTGTGCTGGAGGCTGCAAAAGAAGGTTGTGGAGGAGAGTTTTGAACCTGAATAAAGGGAAGCTGAAGTAGAGGCTAAAAATGAAGATAAAATAGAATAACTTCGCAGAAAATGGATAGAAGGACAGGAAGAAAAGTGCTGGTGCTGAAGCAAGCCCTGGGGCAGAGTGTGGGAATTCCGATCCCATTATTACCATATACTCCACCTCTGACAAATGTCCTCACCTGGTTTTAGCACCGAGGTTTGTGTGTGGACCAACTTAAACTATCAGCATGCTGTGTGATCTGACATTTGGAAAAGGTGCCCTTACAACTTCCTCCTGTTTGTAACTGTCTACACGGAGAGAAAGAACCCCAGAAGGAAACGATGAAGGAAAGGGCAGTTTTCAGAGTTCCCAGTGGATGGTCCAGGCAGCATCCTTGATCCTTTTGCAGGAGGTGGGGGCAGGCATCTCCCATCCTTCCCCAGGACCAGAATCTCTAGGGATCTAAGGGAAGAGAGACACCTGTCCATCTCAGTATGAATGATTCTCACATGTCAACACTTTTTTGTGGTGGCTTATTGTGAACCAACTTAAGTTAATTTGACAATTTGTGGCTAATGGGCACCTTTATGGAGATGTTGGTAACCCTGATAACTAGAGGTAGGTGAGAGTTGTAAGTATCCGCCACACAATGTTGACAGGAGGAGATAGGTTGCAACAGAGCAGGCCTCTGACCAAAAGCTTTTTCACATCCTTATTTTGTTTGTGGTTGCATTCCAAGTGTCGAGAATATTGCCTGGCACATAGTAGAGGTTTGATAAATATTGATTGACTGAATAAATAATTGAATTCTGTCCCATATTCAGTTATTAACGACTAGGTACAATAAATGCTCATCTAACTTGTGCTTTAGGTCTGTGAATTCCCAGCTGTCTCTCCCTCAGGCACTGTGATAACAGTACTCTAGTGAAAAGATTCATCTGACAGTCCATGGAAAGGTGATCCTAAACAGAATGGAACTGGAGTTCTGGAACTTGGAAGAGTATAAGCTGCTGGACTAGCCAGATGCTTACACTCTTGTCCATGTGATGACTGAGAGATATATTTTAATCAAACTGCATGTCTTAAATACCACTAATGTCACAAAATCTCTTTGTAAGATCTCTTTGCTAATTAACAAACCTAGTGCTGCTTGAGATAGCGCTAGCTCAAGGCCTTTAGCAACTGCCTCTGGAGTGTGGATCTCCGATTAGGATCTCTCAAATGCTAAGCAACAACCAACCTGAGGTGTAGATTCTTGATTAAGATACAGCACATGTTAGCCAACTGCCCTCGAATGTATTTATTTACAATGACAGATATATGTGTTTCTACTCTTATTAGTATTGTAAGTAAATTAGACTCTATAATGTGATTTTCTGTGTATGGCTTAGTCTTACTTCTAATTGCTTACCCATTAAGCCATCAGGGGACAATGATTGCTTCAGATTGTGTTAATCATTTTAAGTCTTTAAACTAAATTTTTAAAAAAGCTATGGTAAAAAACGCATAACATGAAACCTACCCTCTTAAATTTATAGTGTGCAGTGCAGCACCGTTAACCGTATGCACATTGCTGTACAGCTGATCTCTAGAATGTTTTTATCTTGCACGAGTGAAACTTTATACCCTTTGAACAACAACTCCTCAGTGCCGCCTCCCTCCAGCCCCTGGCAACCACCGTTCTATTTTTCGTTTCTACCTTTTACTACTCTAGGTGCTTGTGTAAGTGGAATCATACAACATTTGTCCTCTGTGACTGGCATATTTCACTTTGCATAATATCCTCAAGGTTCTTCCATGCCGTAGCATATGACAGGATTTCATTCCTTTTTTTTAAAGGCTGCATTATTTTCCATTGTATGTATATACCACATTTTCTTTATCCATATATCTCTCAATGGACATTTTAGTTGTGTCCACCTCTTGGCTGTTGTCAATAATGCTGCAATGAACATGGGAATGAAAATATTCTGTTTTCAATTCTTTTGGATGGATACCCAGCAGTGAGATTGCTGGATCATATGGTAGTTCTAGTTTTACTTTTTGAAGAACCTCCATGCTGTTTTCCAGTTGCACCATCTTACATTCCCATCAACAGAGCACAAGAGTTCCAATTTCTCCTTGTCCTCACCAACACTTGTTATTTTCCTTTTTTTAAAAAAAATTTATAATAGCTACCCTAACAGGTATGGTTTTGATTTGCATTTTCCTGGTGATTAGTGATGTTGAGCATCTTTTAATATGCCTGTTGGCTAGCTGTATGTCTTCTTTGGAGAAATGTCTATTCAAACCCTTTGCCCATTTTAAAATCAGATTATTTGGGGTTTTTTTTGCTATTGAATTGTAGGAATTTTTAATATATTTTGCATATAAACCCCTTACTAGATAGATGGTTTGAAAATATTTTCTCCCATTCTGTAGGTTGCCTTTTTACACTGCTGATTATTTCCTTTGCTGTGCAGAAGCTTTTTAGTTTGAGGTAGTCCTGCTGGTGTATTTTTGATTTTGTTGCCTGTGCTTTTCGTATCACATCCAGAAATTGTTTCTTAATTACCATTCTGTCAGCAACTGTTTGTCTGAATCACAAAATGTGCTAATTGCAGGTAAAATTCACCGAGGAGCCCATCCTCTACAACTCACGGTAGTCTGTTTCACTTTCTGAAGCACTGCCACGTACACTCTCTTTTGCTTCTTACCCTGACTCTAAGGGAGAGGAAAGAAGCCCCACTGTACACATGAGATTCAGGCCAACAGCAAGATTTGCTCAGGTCCTCCACTGACGGCAGAGCTGGGAATGTGACCCCAGGCTTCTGGCTCCTCTCAGAAAATGATTTCTGTTGCTGTTACTTACTAGCTCCGTGACCTTGACCTCTCATGCTTCAGTTTCCTGATCTGTAAAAATGGGTAAAATGATAGCACGTTCATTATAAGGATATTGGAGGATTAAACGCGAGAATACATATATAGCTCTTAACGTAGCACCCAGCAGATAGTAAACTTAATAAATGTCTGGCATTATCTTAATTCTGATTATTTAGAGCTAGGGCGGAAGCCAGGATTCTGCCTGTGGGCAGATGTGCTTTCATCTCTTGCCAAGAGAGTCAAACTTGCCTAATCCAAGAGTCAAATGGTGCATACGGGGGACTGCTGACTCTGTCTCTCCAGGGGAGAAGCCAGTAATTTTAACAAGTGCCCTGTGAAGGGGAGGAACACTCCTATTTTTCGGCTTTGCTCTCATACTACTACCACACTTCACTTCTGACACCAGAGATGTGGTTGTCCACACATAAAGCAATTCTCCAACACCAGCCTGATGTCCTACAATTTAGCTCAATTCTGACACTATCTACCTGAACACAGCATCAGATCCCACAGGTTAAGGACTCAGTCCCACAAGACTGCCCCCCAAACTTCAGATGCCAATGGCAAGTCCAGGTTGTCACCTGTGCTTCTGACCGACTGGCTATAAATTGGAGGTTCCCATGATTCCTTCCTCAGATCACTTGCTAGACAGCTCACAGAACTCAGAGAAACACTTACATTTGCTAGTTTATTATATAAGGATAGGATGAAGGATACAGGAGAACAGCCAGATGAAGAGATACATGGGGTGAGGTCCGGAAGGGTCCTGAGTTCAGGAGCTTCTGTCCCCATGGAACTGGGGTGCCCTACTCTCCTAGCACATGGATGTGTTCACCAACCCAGAAGCTTTCCCAACTCTGTTCTTGTGGGATTTTTACGGAGGCTTCATCACACAGGCAAGGTTGATCATTAACTCAATCTCCAGCTTCTCTCCCCTTCCTAGGGAGGAGTGGGGAAGACAGAGTTGAGGGGGTGGAGGGAGGCACTGAAAGTTCCAAACTTCTTATCATGCTTTGGTCTTTCTGGTGACCAGTCCCCATCCTGAAGCAATCCAGTAGATCACCCAGAGTTGCCTCATTAGAACTAAAGGCACACCATAACCAACAATAAAATAGAACAACTATAAGAATATGCTATAATAAAACAATATACTATAATTAACGTTACTATAGATCTTAAAAAACAAACAAACAAAAGAACAAAAGACAGTCTTATCTCCCAGGAAATTACAAGGTTTCAGGAGCACTGTGTCAGGAACCAGGGGCAGAGACCAATATATATATTTTCTATTATTTCACATGCCCCAAGTCCTGCTTAGGATTAAACAAGTTTTAGAAATACTGTCCTACGCAATATTTACTGCCACCCAAAGCTCTGGCCTGTCGTGTTGTAGATCATGATAATCTTGGGGCCAAGCGAGTGTCAGGAGCGGGAAGGTTATTCTTTTGAGCCCTGCCTGATTCATCAATAACTCTCTTGGGACCCCCTTTCTTGAGGATCAGAGTTTTGTTTTAGCTTTAATTTTCTAAAAATGCAAATTTTATCGCTTCTCCATTATGACTGGTCCTTTCAAATTCTTGGTACATGACCTATTTTTAACCAGCCCAAGTGTCATCTGGAAGATGAATGCACACACTTTTTGCTCATCCCTGATCCTTGGTGAAAATGTTAAATAACAACCCCTCTCCCTCAGCACTTTTATCTCTGCCTCCAGGTTCAATCTAAATCACTGGGTTTGACCCTTTAAGCAGTTGTGTGCAGAAGAGGAACTGTGGCATGAACATATTTTCTCAGCTGTCTTGATGAAGGCGTCTCCCTAGACTGGAACTGAGGCCAGCCCAAGAGGCCAGGATGGGTCTCTTGACGTGGCTTTGCAGGCACATCCCCCTGTTATGAAAGGTGATACAAATGATTTAACAAGGCTTGGCTTTGATTAAGCTCCACTGATTATCATTTGCTAATTTAGTATCTTTTATTTCTATTTTTTTCTGGATTTGGTTCAGTGTTTTTCTGATGTCAAGGTTAAGCAGACTGCTCCTTTTCTCATTGTTCTTCCATTTAGTAATGTTTAAGAAGCACTGACATCCTCTCCTAACTGGTCTGCCTGTCCGGATCTGGATCAACTCAGCTCCATCCCACATGTGGCTGCTCCCAGAGTTACCTTTCTACAACACAAATCCTACCTTGTCAGTCTTGTGCTTAACACCTCTTTCTGCTCCTCAAGGATAAAGTTCCAGCTCCTTAGCTTGACATACACAGTCTTCTCTGCCATCTCTCCTCCTAGATTCATAGGTTCTGTTCTGGTAACACAGGCTGTTTCTCATTTGCAGACATACCATCTCATTTCTTTACCCCTCACCTCTGGGGGCCACATAAAGAGATGGGAAAGCAAGGGAGGGGACTTAGGACCTGTTTGGTGGTGAGGATGGGATGTGCCTCCTCTGCCTGAGCACACAGACGGCTGTGCTACCTGCCTGAGCCTGGGCTTGGTTAGACCAGCAAGGAACAGAGACTGAGGCCTTTGTCCACCTTGCAGACTTGCTCTGGGGGCTGCTGTCTTTCTGCTCCATCTACCAGCCTGTCTCAGTTGACGCCCTCACCTTCATCTCCTGAGATGAGGAGTGGGTCCCTGGAGTCAGGAGCTCCAGCTTGCACCCGCCCCATCCTGCCCCAGGTGAGGAGCACTATCAGACTACATAGTAGTGATCAAGAGATCATCTCGATCACTGGGGCCATGTCCTGCAGACAGTGGGTACTTATCTCTGTGGACAACCTCTCTTTTTACTTCTTAGCTGGCTTATAAAATTTTATATCCTGTATATTGTATCCTGTCAGTTTCTTCTTATTTTCTATCTCAAATGATCTTGAGTCTTCACATGTAATTCTTTCTCTTCCATATGAGCAATCTTTCTGTTGTACTCTCTGTAGAATTAAAAAATGGGTTATGATGTTGTGTATGCATGGAGGAGAGGAGTTTCTAGAGAGTGGAGATTTTCTTTGGAACCTCTTTGCCACTGGAGCCCTCAAGGACTCAAGAAGGACCAAGGCTTTCTCATCTTTATATTTCCTGACTGATACACTATAAGTTCTGTGTGTCAAGGAAGAGATGAGAAGCAAAAGTGAATATAACACAATTTTTCCTCTCAGAGATGTTATGGTCAGTAAAGATCTAAAATAAATATCTAAAATAAATAACCAAAGAGTTAGCATCCTGGGTCAGGTACAATGAGATTATAGAGGATATGCAGCTCGTCCATTTGGGAATAGAGAGTGGTGATCAGGGAAGAAAATATGGAAAGGACAGCACTGAGCCAATTGTTGACAAGGGAGGGCATTTTTTCAGATGTTAGAGAAGGGCAGGATGAGCTAGTACAACCATACGTCAAACCCTCCTTGAGGTTGTCTCTTCACAACAGATATTAGCTTTTCTGTGTAACCAATGAGAAACTGATATAAACTAAAGTGAAAGGACTGACAGCTCACCATCAGGTCCTGTGTCCTCCAGACCTGGAAGAGTGAATAAAATAGTGCAGTTTCCATAATCCATAAGGTATCTTGTGGGTTTTGCTTTGGTTCCTTCAACTTTTTGAGGTCCTGGGTACCATTGAGACTCTGACAAAAGCTATACATTTTCTTCCTAGAAAAAAATTCACACGTGCACATATATATAATATTCAGATTTTGGTTTCTAGGTATTCACAGATCTCTGGAAGCCTTTTAATCCCAGTCAAGAAGCCTGACTTTAGGGCTGTTCCACTCTTCAGCAGGTCTCTATGTTTAGAAAATTTTTCCCTGTAGAATCATGGACTCTATGTTACTGCACGAAAGCACGATCAGCTCTGTGAAACAAAGCCAATCATCAAGAGGCAAGATGGCGGCAGAGAAAGGGCATTTTATTACAGCTTGCTAGCAAGAGGGAAGATGGCTGACTAATGTCCAAAAGAACTATCTTAAGGGGGCACAGAATCTTGAAGCAGTTATATAGGCCAGTGGGTTATAGGGAGGAGGTTAGGAATGTCGACCCTCTGGTGTTACAGACTGGGAGTCACCACACCAGATCTTTCAGTTTCCACTGATGATGGCTATCAGCACAGACTCTCTGTTTGGGGCGGCAGGGGTCATCACATTCCTAAGGAACTCAAAATAATGAAGTTATCATCTTATCGCAGCTGGGATATGCACTAGCAGGGGTCATAAAATCTACAGAATGGGTGGATCTCCTAGAGGGTGCAAATCCAGCTGGGTTGTTAGTCAGAAGTCATTCAAAGTCACGACATGGTCTCTTTTGTACAATATGGCTTCCTTTATGTCAACCTTGTGTTGAGCCAGTTTCATCTATGCCTTGAGAGGGAACTTAAAAGTCACATACAACTAATTGCTTAAATGATGATATTTAAGTCCTTTCTATGCTAACCTCTCACATGTTATTTAAGCCTACTCTTGGAAGCTTCCAGAGATGGGAACTTAACTGTTTTTTGAAGCAGTTCTTTCTGTCTTAGGTAGCCCTAATTGTTAAATCTTCCACTAAAGCAAAATTGGTTTCTTTGTTATTCATTCCTGGTCTTGTCCACATAGCCTAGAACAAGAGGTGATATCTCTCTTTCAATCATCTCTACGAACCTCTCCCACCCTCCATGAGTTTAAAGTCCTTTTTTTTGAGGTTCGGCTCCTGAGATGCCTGGGAAGTCATCTCCATACAATGTGGAAATTGCTATATAACATTTTCCAAGATGTCTTCTGCGAACTCTCTTGAGAGAATCAGTAAGTTTCTGTTATGAATGAAGTATCTCAGGGTTAAATAAACTTGAGGAGTACTGCCTTGATTTCCTCTTCTAGGAAAGTCACAATGCATATTAGCCTATTATAAGGTCTGATAAGTCCTGCAGGAAAGACTGTTTCATGGCTCTATTATTATTCTGAGAAGTAAGTTTTTGCTGACTTCAATTCAGAGCTGCTGTCTGTAAGAGAGTTTTTAAAGGAGTGTAGAGAATGAATCTTTTAAGAGATCTCATCATCCAAAATTAATTTTCCTTCTTTTTTTCCCTATACAGCCTCTTGATTTTGAAACAGCAGCTGTTCACAACATTGTGTTCCACGCGGAAAATCCTGAGCCTTTGGTTCCTGGTGTAAAATGCAACTCTAGCTCTTCTGCCAAATTCACACTTATTGTGACAGATGTGAATGAAGCACCCCAATTTTCCCAACAAGTATTCCAAGCAAAAGTCAGTGAAGATGTGGCTATAGGCACTAAAGTGGGCAATGTGACTGCCAAGGATCCGGAAGGTCTGGACATAAGGTAGAGGAGAGCAGTGCTTGGCAAGCTTGGCTGTGCTGTGACCAAGACCAGTGGGGAGGAGGAAAGGCTGGGAGGGGCAGAGAAGCTGGCCTGACTCCAGCTTCTCCTCTAAGGGAGCAGCCAGCAATCTGAAGCCATATCCCAGTGCATGTGTTCACCTTAACCTTAGTTCCAGCAGGCATCAGTTCCCTTGGGGTCATCAATGAAAATCTAGGCTCAGGCAAGTGTGAAGCATGTCAGGTTCCATCCCAGCCCATGCGCCACAGGTCCCAGCTAACAGCCGGTGAGTTCAAGAAATGGGAATCCAGAGACTGGGCTGCCCAAAGCTGGGCCCTGTGTCTGAACCAGTCATGGGGGCCAGGGTTTGGGGAAGAGTTCTAGCCCAGCCCCTAAGGTGTACTGGAGTTCTAGACCAAAAGAATGGAGCAAATCCCAACTGGACAGACTCAGCCACCTGACAGGGTTAAGGGAATCTTCTGGATGGAGAGTGCATAGGTTCCTTGGCTCTCCAGAGAGGAGGTCTGGGGCAACAAGATTCATTCCAGAGCTCACCCTGGAAAGGCTAGTGCTCAGGCTGAGGCGGTTAAACAAAACGTGTAAATCTTACCACCCTAGCAATTAATTTTTCAGTATGCATTTTTAAGGCACACAGATTTGCCTTAAAAATGTACAATGCTAATTTGCCCAAGATATATATGTATGTGTATGTATCCATATCTGTATCAATATCTATAGCCATTTTAAGATCATGTAGTTAATAAGCACATAGATAGGACTTGAACCCTTTTGCTTCTATTGTATAACATTAGTTCTGCTGTCTAGGGCATGACAAATATTTCAGCATGACTTAAACCAATACATGTGGTTATGAATGACAATTCCTTAAGTTTCTCTAAACATTTGGGTGGAGTCTTGCCTCTCTGTAAGCTGTCATTTAGGCACTTGGAATCACTTCTAAGACCTTTTTCTGATTGTCTGTCAAGGAGTAAAGGTCCTACCCACTGTTTACGCTCCACCCCCTTCTCTAGATTCACAAAGACACACATAACAGAGGAGCAAACAGTGCGGGTCATACTGTATGGCTTAGTGTAGGTAGTACTCTATACATCAGAGCCACAGATTATGATGGGGCACAAAAGGTTTACCATTTTACAACCATTTATTGTTTAACAAATCCGTCTGCTTCCTTCATGAGAATGCTAAAAATCATTAAAGACAAGTGAATAAAAATTTCAGTTTATGAGTGGAGATAACAAAGTCATTTAAGAAAATGTCTCAATGGATCAAAGAAAGATATAGTGTATATGCTATTAAGTTGAGATCAGAAAGATGAGGAAGAAGACTGAGAAGGAGAGTGCCCTTTAAGAGACAGGCCTGGAAGACAAATGAAGTCTTTCAAGAATGAGGAATAATCAATAGTTCAGATGCTAGTAATGAGCCAGTTAAGAATTTAAGGATGACTCCAAAGTTTTTGGCCTGAGCAAGTTAATTCTTCTCTTTCTCTCAGCTCCACAAACTTAGAATCCATCAGCACCCAAGGAATCCTAATCCAATCCACCAACAAATATTAGAGATTCTTTTCAATGAAATATATCCAGAATCTAATTGCTTCCCACCACTTCCACCACAGTCCAGGTCACCATCGTCTCTTTTCTGGCTCTATCCTTGCCCCTGCCACTCCTCCACCCTATCCTGAGTCTATGCGCTGCAATCAGAGTGGTTCTTTGAAAAAGTAAATTAGGTCATGTGACTCTTCTGCAAACCCTCCAAAGGGTTCCCATCTCCCTCAGGATGAAATCCTGAGGACATAGGATTTCTTGCTCATCACCTTTACACACAGCCTAACACAGTGCTTAGCATATAGAATATATTAACATTGGGAAACAAATTAATTTGATGAACTAACACATCATAACTTTTCAATCACCCTTTTATTCTTGGACGTGGAGGTTGTTTCCAGTATTTTTTTACTGTAGAAAATTTTTCGAATTTATATATATGCATATAATTCTTTTTTAACTTCTATTAAACTGTTTTTTACTTGGGGAAAATTTCCGGAAGTGGGATTCTTTGGTCTAAAGATTTGGACATCCTTATGAGTATGATGTGCTGCTTCTCAAAGGGCTGTGCTAGTTGATTTTCCTGTGGTTCCAGTCTTTTCTCTCTCAAATTCATCTTTCACACAGCTACCAATGAGTTCCATTGAAAACATAAATATGACTAGGTCACCTTCCTGCTTAACACCATTCCAAGGCTGCCCATTGCTTCCCAGGATCTGGCTCTTTCTAGTCTCCCTGGCTTCATCTTTTGCAATCCACTGCTTCCCATTTTTATCCCAACACTGCTGGAATGTCTGACTCCCCCACACCCACCAAGCTATTCCTTGGCTTCTTTGTGTTAGCTCATGCAATCCCTTCTACTTGAAGCATCCTCCTTTTTCTTGCCTTAGTTAAATTAACATCTACTCCTTCAGAAAGACTTCTGTGATTCCCACGAACTCCTCTGGGATTCCATAGGGCCCCTTCCATTGTATTTACCTCACTTTATTAGAATTCTTTATTTCTGCATCTATCTCCTCCACTGGCCTAAGAGCCCCTTTTTGTAATCTCCTCTCTTGGTCCACTGCCTGATATTTGCTAAGCACTCAATGGATGTTTGTTGAATGAGGGAATTCACTGTGCCACCAGCAGCCTGAGTATCCACCCATTTAACTGGAATTCTTTGATTGTCAGAAAAGTTTAAATTTTTTTCCGCTAGAGTTTGTGACTATACCTTTTCTAATAAAACAAGTACAACTACCACTTTGTAAGGATGAGTAAATCTTCCTTTTGAAGATAGATGGTATACAAATAAAGCACTAATAATATTAGATAATGATTCTTTAAATATGTTGTAAATAATACGCAAGGGATAGTGCTGTTATGGTAGCATACTGATGCATAATCTATCCTCACATTTTCACACACAGTGATGTGGGCTTTCTTTTGCTCTTTCACTTTATGAAGTTATTCACTGAGAGGCGACACGAGAGGTTGGCTGAAAATTAACCACGTCACTGGTGAGATCTTTAGTGCGGCTCGGCTGGACAGGGAAGCTGCAAGTCTGTATCGGGTACAAGTGTTGGCAACTGAAGTAGGTGAGCAAAAAGACAAAAAGTAACAAATTATTAGAGGATACATGAATGGAAATTGGAGAGAAGGTGAGGTAGATGGGGAACTCTACTGGGTCAAATTGTGAGAATATCTCACAGTGGAAGGACGAGAAGGATACCAAAGTGCATGAAAATGCTCATGTCTTCCTGGACTTGTTCAAGATGAGAACCACCTGCGACCCTGAGCAGGGCTCTTGCAGGCGGGGTTGTACCTGGATGCTGGCTCGGCTTCAGGGGTGCTGCTCACTCTGTGGTTTCCTGCAGGGGCTCCGGCTTCTAGGAAGTTTCCTGTGTCCCTGCTGAACTACCCCTGTTCCTCTAGAGTGGTTGTGGGTTTCTCCTGGGAGCAAGGGCAGACCACTGCCCTGTTGGCCTAGACCATTACTTGCTTTTTCAGCCTTAAATTCCAGTGACTCAGGTCATATCCTTTTTGAGACAGAAAATGTTTCATGCAATGCTGTTAACTTTGGTATGTGCCAGATCACCAGGAAGCTTGTTCAATATAGATACTGGGAGTTCACTCCCGGAGTTTCTGAGTCAGCAGGTTTGGGTGGCCCTGGGTATCTGTGTTTTGATGAAATAGTGTGAACTTTTGAAAGGAAAGACTTATTATATAGATAAGCCAAGGAGGTTTGAGTCGTCCTTATATAATCTTTGCATCCCATTTAATTCGGTTATGGTGCTATATATTGCCCACTGGTTCTGAATGTGGAATTCCAGGGAATTAAAAAAATAAAAATAAAAATAAACTCACAGGAATAGTATGCTTACCAGTGATAAAGCTGGCAATTAAAACAGTCAGTTTCTTTGTGTAAATGGAATTTTCCAACTTAGAGTAGAAATTCTGTAGATCTTATACTGATCAGAGCCTCTAATTCGATGGTAAGTATATCTGCCTGGATTAGCAAAAGAGAGAATTGAACAAATTACGACTAAATAAATCTCATTTTAGACCAAAAATAAACTTTCAAAATGTGAGGCCCAGGGTTGGAAGTTGGAATGGGGAACATTCCAGTAGATAGGAATCATAAAAATGGTCCCTGCATGTGAAAAGATGAAGAAAAACAAAAGTACTGCAGTCAAGTTAAACCAACGGGGGTAGAAACGCAGAAATGTGTGCTCAATGTGGAATGGTTGCTTGAGGGCCGGGCCGTGCTGGCGCCGGTCAGGGTCCAGCTCTGTCTGCCTTGCTTGCTGTTAGTTAAGCACACTCTGCTATCATATTGTATCCATTTAACTGTTGATTTGAAAGCTCCTGAGGAATCAGCAGAAAGTTTCTGCCTGAGCTTTGTGCTGTGCACTCTCCTGCGACATACCGTGGGGATCAACGCTTCACTTTGGTTGTGTCCTCAAGGCCTCTCACGTTTTAGAAACTTCACGGATCAAAACCAGTGTCCAAAGCCTGGCTCCATTTGCAGTTGTTGGCCCTGAAATGACGCAGATACATGAAATGACTTCAAGAGCACAGTGGCTTTTCCTCCTTGGGTTAAGTGTAGTCAGGGGAATAGAAGAAAGTGAGAAGAAAATGAGTTTACTGGAGTCCGGGCAGGTCAGAGTGAGAACCTGTGGAAGCAGGACCTGCGGTTGATGTCAGGGAGAATGAGAACAGTCAGTGTTGACGTGGTGCTGACAGCCCTGTTTTAAGCACTCAGTGTAATAACTTACTCCTCATGTGACACTATGGGGTAGCTACTATTATTGACCACAGTTTATGGCTGAGGAAACCAAGGCACTGGTAAGTTAAGTATCTTGCCAATCATCACACAGCTACCAACCAGCAGGCTCCAGAGTCCAAATTTTTCACTCCTACACTGTAGTGAATAATGTTTGTGCACCCCTGTACTATTTTCTGACAACACTACTGTGGGATCCTCACAAAGCCACATGTTTTACAGCTCAAGAAATGAGGCTTAGAAAACTTAAAGAACACGTCCAACTCAGTGCTGAGCAGCAGTTGAGGGTGTGGGCTCTTCAGTAAGACTGGCTGGGTTGGAAGCCTCTCTACTGCTGTGCAACCTTGGGCAAGTCACACAACTTCTCTGAGCCTCAGTCTTCTCATCTGTAAATGTACAGCAGAGCTGTTTTGAAGTAATGTATATAAACTATTAGTATGTAAATCTTAGTTATTGTTATTATCATTAAGACTTTTTAACCAGAGTGAAACCAGGTCTGATTCTAAAAACCTGTTTTCTTTCCACTACCTCTACTGCCTTTCTATTACCTTCCTTTCTACTACCAATTGTTTCAACTGTAATTGCTTCATTTTTGAAAGAAAAGGAAATACCCCTTTTTATTAAGAGGAAAATGAGAGAGTTGATACCATGTTTCAACCACTCACTCTTTAGGTGGATCCTCCTTGAGCTCCACAGCGAATTTCCACCTGACCCTTACGGATGTGAATGACAACCCTCCGCGGCTGGTCAAGGAATACACAGGCTTATTCTTCTGCTATCCCCTCAAAGCCCCTGGAAGTCTCATTTTTGAGGCTACTGATGATGATCAGCAGTCATTTCGAGGTCCACAGTTTACATTTTCCCTTGGCAGTGAAAGCTTACAAAATGACTGGGAAGTTTCCAAAATCAACGGTGAGTTGTCAAAAGTACATTGAGAAAAACACCAATGGGTGACGAAGTTGGTTTTTGTTTGCCTTGGTATGCGCACAGCACTCAACACAGAGCTTTCTTCCATGCTCCAGGAAGGAAGTTCACGCTTTGGAAACTTGCTCAGGGAAGCTCTCCAGAGGGGAATCATTTTATAGAAGGGACTTGAGCATCCACAGGTTTTGGTGTCCCCGGGGGCTCTGGAACCAATCCCCTGCAGACACTAAGGGCTGACTGTACTTCATTCCTTTTCATTGTAGAGCGATATTCACAATGTGTTATTCATTCACTTATTGATTGTCATTTAGGTTGCTTCCAACTTTTGATATTACAAATAAAGCTGCTATGAAAATTTGTGAACAAGTATTTTGTAGGAGCAGATGCTTTCATTTTCTTAGTTAAATACCCAGAAGTGGAATGGCTGAGTCATGTGGTAGCTGTATGGTTGAGTTTTTAAGAAAACGTCAAATTGTTTCTCAATAGTTTGTACCATTTTACATTCCCACCAGTATAAGAGAGTTCTAGTTGCTCAACATTCTCCTCAATAGTTGCTATGCTTGGTCTTTTTAATTTTAGCTATTCTAGTGGGAATGTGATAGTATTTCATTATGGTTTTAAATTGTATTTCCCTAATGACTAATGGTGTTGGGCATCTTTTCATGTGCTTTTTTTGCCATCCATTTATGTTCATTAGTGAAGTGTCTGGTCAAATATTGTGCCCATTTAAAAAATTTGGCTATTTGGCTGTGTGGCTTCTCTCGTTGAGTCATAGCATTCTTTACATAGTCTAGATACAAGTTCTTTGTCAGGTGTATGTTTACAAATATCTTCTCCCAGGCTGTGGCTTGCATTTTCATTTTGTAACAGTGTCTTTTGAAGGGCAAATTTAAAGTTTTTGATGATGTCTGACTTATTGATCTTTTTTCTTGTATAATTTGTGTGACTTTTTAGGGGATGATGTTTAAGAAATTTTTGCCAAACCCAAGGTCACTAAAATTGTCTATTTTTTCCCCAAAAGTTTTATAGTTTTAGCTTTTATGTTTAACTCAGTCCATTTCAAGTTAATTTTTGTATATGGTGCATGGTAAAGGTCAAGGTTCATTGCTTTTAATGTATCTGTCTAATTGTTCTAACTCTATTTGTTGAAAATATCCTTTTCACATTGAATTGTCTTGGCAGCTTTGTCAAAAATCAAGTGACCACATGTATATGGACCTATTTCTGGACTTTCTTTTCTGTGTTCTTGATCTGTTTGTGTATGTTTTACACCAAAGCTATACTGTTTTGGCTACTGTAGTTCTATGATAAGACTTGAAGTCAGGTAGTATAAGTTTTCCAACTTTGTTCTTTTTCGAGGTTATTTTGTCTATTCTAGGTCTTTTGCATTTCAATATACATTTTAGAATTTAGCTTGTACATTTCTACCAAAAACGTCTCTGGAGATTATGATTGGGATCGTGTGACTCTATAGCTGAAATTGGGGGATGGAACAAACTTACGTCTTCCAATTCATGAACACGATATACGTCTCCATTCATTTAGGTCTTCCTTAATTTCTCTGAGCTGTGTGTTTTAATTTTCAGGGTATAATTCTTGCAAAATTTCCCCTAAGCATTTCATATTTTTGGTGCTATTTAAAAATTTTTAATTTTTAAGTAATTCCAGGATAGGGGAATATAATTAATTTTTATGTCTTGCTCTTATATCCTGTAACATTGTTGACCTCGCTTATTGGTTCCCTCTCTCTTTTTTCCTGAGATTCCATAGATTTTCTACATAGACAATCATATTGTCTGTGAATAATAAGAGTTTTATTTCCTTTCCAATCTGGATGCCTTTTATTTCTTTATCTTGCTTTATCTCTGGCTAATGCCTTCAGGACAATGGTGAATGAAAGCAGTAAGAGAAGAAAGCACTTGGCTTGTTCTTGATCCTAGGGAGAAAGCATTCAGTCTTTCACCATTAAATGTGATGGTAGTTTTAGTTTTTATATAGATGCCTTTAGCAGATTAAGGACTTTATCTTTTGTTCCTAACTTTCTGAGAGTTGGTTTTTTTTTTTAAGAATGGATACTAGAATTTTCAAGTGCTTTTTCTGTATCTACTGAGATGCCTAAATGGTCGATTTTTTTTGGTATGTTAATTGGTTATTGATCAACTTTTGGACCTAAAACCAGTCTTCTGTTCCTGGGATAAAGCCTACTTGGTAGTGAGATATTAGCATTTTTATATATTGTTGCATATGATTTGCTAAAATTTTAAGGATTTTTCCATCTATATTCATGAAGGATATTGGTGGTATTTTTCTTTTATTGTAGGGTTTTTGTCTGGTTTTGGTATTAGAGTAATGCTGGCCTCATAGAACAAGATAGGAAATGTTCTACTTTTTCAATTATCTGGAAGAGTTTGTGTAAAATTGTTTTTTATTTCTTCATTAAAATTTAACAGAATTCACCAGTGAAGCCATCTGTGTCCGGAGTTTTCTTTGTAGGAAGTTTTAACTACAAATTAAATTTCTTTAACAGATATAGGGCTATGCAAATTACACTCTTCTTGGTTGACCTTGTTATTTTGTATCTTTCAAGTAATCTGTTGATTTCATTTGATTTGTCTAATTTATTGGCACAAAGTTATTCATGATATTATTTTATTATTCTCTTCATATCTGCCGACCATGTAGTGATATCACCTTATTCTGATGTTGGAAAATTATGTCTCTTTTTTTGCTGATTAATCTGGCTAGAGGTTGTTAATTTTATTCATATTCTCAAAAAACCAGCTTTTGGTTTCATTGATTTTTCTCTTTTTTTCTGTTGTGTATTTCATTGCTCAGATCTTTATTATTTGTTTTCTTCTTCTTATGTTGTATTTAATTTGTTGTTCTTGTTCTATTTTTATTACTGCAGAAGCTGAGGCAATTCTTGAGAACTTTTTTCTTTGTTAATATAGGTGTTTGGTGTTATAAATTTATCTTTGTGTCACTTTAGCTGCCTTCCACACAGGATGATGTATTGTGTTTTCATATTCATTTAGTTCAAAATATTTTCTAATTTCTCTTTATATTTCTTCTGTGGCTCATGGGTTATTTAGAAGCATGTTATTTCATTTCCAAATGTTTGAGAATTTCCTGCATCTTTCTGATTACTGATTTTGAACTTAATTCCATAGTCACCCAGAGAAATTTGACTGGAATACTTTTAAATGTATTGAGACTTTTCTTTCAGTCCTTTGAGGATATTTCTCCACTGTGTTCTGGATTGCTTTGTCTCTTTGTTCCCTTGAATGTAATGTGTCCTTTTTTCTGTGGATGCTTTTAAAATTTTCTCTTGATCACTAGTTTTAAGTAATTTGATTATTATGTGCCATAGTTTTGTTTCTTTTTCTTTTTCCTGAGATTTGCTGACCTTCTTGGATCTGAGGATTTAGTTTTCATCAAATTTGGAAAAAAAATTACCAATTATTTCTTCAAGTATTTTTTCTCTTTCTAATTCAGTGTGTGCGGCAACTTGATAGAATATAACTACAGGGAATGATGATAACTGACTGGATTTAGTATTCATTTCTACAGAGAAATCATGGATTGAGAACTTAAAGGACACTTTAGCCTTTTTGACATTATGGTAGGCGCATGTGGAGTGGTGATATTTTGGTAGTTTGACCCATACTTACATCGAGCCATTTCCCAGTCCACAAAGATGAGCCTTATTGTTGCTGACCCAGGGGTCTGAAGTTGTGTTTTCATGTCATTCATTTTTTTCCCTATTCTGACAGGAACGCATGCCAGACTCTCCACCAAGCACACGGACTTTGAGGAGGAAATTTACAACATCCCAATCCTCATCAATGATGGTGGTCGGCCACCCTTGGAAGGGGCTGTCTCTTTACCAGGTGTGTATTTTGCTGCAGGAAACTTAGGGTAATGTCTGTCACCATGGGTAGTTTGAGGGAATTCTTGTCTTTGATTTGGGATTCTGCAACTGTTTGCTTGAAAATTTGTCCCACCAAATACTGTTCTGCTTTTCAGTTACTTTCTGCACGTGTGTGGAAGGAAGGTGTTTCCGGCCAGCAGGTCAGCAGGCTGGGATACCCACTGTGGGCATGGCAGTTGGTGTACTCCTGACTACCATTTTGGTCATTGGTGAGTATGATTTCTCAGATCCAAGGGTTTCTGTCCTGGGCCTCAGAAATATGAGCTCACCTCAAGGTCTGTCTTCATGGGCTAGTCTGGTGGCTGCTCAGATGGCAACCTAGACAACACCCAAGAATATGGATCACCTGTCAACTATATCAAACTTTCCTGGTTGGGAGACACTGCCTTAGGACCACCCTCTACCTGTCATTGCCTTGTTGGTTATTTTGGGAAATATAACATGAGAGGTTTTAAAGCACAAATTGTTATATTTTGCGCTGTTTACCAAACTTTTATAATGAAAGAGAAAGAAATGCAAGAGCATTTCTGTGCCCTAGGCTCTGTGTTTGATGTGGGGGATACAGTGATGGGTAAGACATACACAGATGCTGCACTCCCGGAGCCTTATGGTCTAGTCTGCTATTATTGGAATAGGTAGAAGTTAGCCTTCCAGTGGAGATGCTGACATACCTGAAATTTTGCAGAACTTTCCTCTGTATATTTGTGTGACTGTGGACCCTGATTCTTTATTGCCCCAGAATAATTCCACTCTGGCTTGGCCTGTGGCCTGGCTGGACAGCAGAGTCCCCTATTCTAGCTGTCTTCATTTTTGTGAACAGCTCAGTGCCTCTATACGATAACCCTCTTTCAATTCTTGTCCTCATCACAAGTTAAGTGTTAGAAATAGATTCTTCATCAATTCATGTGCACCTGAGTGAAGGCGTTTACACATTTCACATCCTTTCTCTTTCAAAAGAAGGACTGGGATTATTCTAAGTATTCTTAATTGTTCTCTCAGCATCTGGTCTTTTCTGCCATGACCCAATCTGTCACATTGGACTCTAATTCACAGCTCTAAAAGGGATTTCATTTCCTTATACCCTTCCGTCCAAATTGATCATTATTATGACATGCAAGGGCCTTTATGATGTGGCCATTACCCATCCTAACATATGCATGGTGACCATCATTTCTACCTGAGGACTGCAGTCTGGTGCACACCTTTCATATTAATTAAGCTGGCTTTTTGAGGTCCACTCACCAAGATCCCCACTACCTCTATGCCTTTTCTTATTCTATGTGCCCTCCCATCTTGTAAGGATTTTTGAGTTTATGCATCAAATATCAATTTTCTAACATGACCATTTAATCGCATAATTTTACCACAATTTAGGGATTGGATGAGTTTGGGGATATCTAGAGATAGAAGTAATAGGATCTTACAGTTTCATATTCTTACATTTTTCAAAATAAGGTTGAGATTATTGCAAGATTCTTAATGGGTCTCTGAACATCCAGTCTTTCTGTGATGATTCCTCCTGTAAACTTACTGCCAGGTTAATTTCCTTAAACAACTCCCTTTCCCATATTGGTCTCTGATGAATAGTACATGTTTAGTGTTAGAATGCACAACGTAATTTTGTAGGAGTTCAGAGATGGGAGAAACCAGAAAGATTAGGTAGTCTACTCAAGCTGGAGCCATGTGGAAAAAGCCAAAGAAAATGCGATATTTGGCATGGACACAGTGAAAGTAAGCTTTAGGTAGGTGAGCAGGTCAAAGAACAGCTTTCTGGTTGTTCTGATTGGACTTTTTCCCCTAGGGAAGGGGAAGAAGGACTAGCATCAGCATTTATTGAATATATGCAAAGCTCAGGAACTCTATCAGATGCTTATTCACTTAGTTTTCAGAGCAGTGCAGGCATTAGGTCCTATATTCCTTGATAGAGACCCAGCAATAGGCACCAGCTCAGAAATGATTTGGGACTTGATTCATACTTATTAACAACAAGATAAGCGATAAACTTACTTATCCAAGAAAGCCAGTGTCTAGAATCCCTTATTCACTAGGACAATGAAACTTTGTTGACCCACAAACAAAAATGAAGTTACATGAGTCATTTTTTCCTACCAGGATCCTACTTTCTAAATGAATGTGACAGTTCATTTTAAGATTCCATCCATTTGACCCTGGGTTTTCTCTTTTAGGTATAATTTTAGCAGTGGTGTTTATCCGAATGAAGAATAAAGGCAAAGACAATGTCGAAAGTGCTCAGGCATCTGAAGTCAAACCTCTGAGAAAGTGAATTTGAAAAGGAATGTTTGAGTTTATGTACCAAGTGCTGTTTCAGTAACACAACCATTTAATCCCATAATTTTACATTTCATCCAACATGTGCACTGTAATTTTTTTTACAGATACCCTTTTGCTCTTTAATATTTTATTACTCTTAGTTATTTTGTGTGCTATAGACATTAGAGATATTTTCCATTTTCCCATGACTCTTTTCCCCTCTGTAAAAGCCTTAGCTATTTATCCAAAAACAAAATGTAAGTGTTTTGCCCCTCTAGGGAAATATGGGCTGATGAAATATTCTGCTCCTTTTTCTTCATCAAGGAACTTTATCAGTTGTCCAACACAGCACTTCCTGGATTCCATTTATGCTTTATCTGATTCCATTCCATGTCTCTTTGCTCATGTCTCCTTTGGTATTTTACTAATTTTAAAACATTTGCTGGAGAAACGAACAAAGTGAAGTCTCAAGGAAAAAATAAAAGCAGACTTGTCCCTTAGTTTGAACAGAAACTCTTCAGTGTTATGAGCCTTCTTTAGTCCCGTGTGGCTTATGTTGCTCTTCATTTAAGGTTTTTCCACTTTGGAATGGCACAAGGCCACAGGCCACACAGAGGCCTACTTCATAAACCTTGGTGCAGAAACCAACCGTGGACCGGGTTTACTCACGACCTACCACGCTTACATGCTGCGCATGTGTATATTAATAAAGTTTTGGTTATTGTATATTTAACATGTGGAGGAAAATAAGGAAGCATGAAAGAAGTAGTGTCAAAGATCAAGAATAAACGTTGGCTGTGGTTGTTTTTGTTTTCCAAATCTCTTTGGTGCCGCTTCCTGGTTCTTTGCATTTGTTGAGGGAAGGACTGGATAACAATGGTTACCTATCATCTATCAAAATTGTCTCCCATGTAGAATTAGCTGGAAAGGAGGTGTCTACAATGAAATAAAAATTCACTCCTCTCATGACTGTGGCTTGAGGGGTTCAAGGCAGATACGCCAGGAATTTTAAAAATTTAAACAAGAGAACTTTAGAGATTTGAAAGCATTTCTAGGCCCATGGTTGTTGTTTGGCTCCTGATTTGAGCTTTGAAAGCATTCAACATTACACAACCTCTTCGAATTTTCAAGAATTTTCTGGAAAATAACTCAAGTCCAAAAAGGTGCTCTTACAATGATGGCTAAAGCAGGCCACAGAGTTGTGCTTTTCATAAATAATCCTCTTTGTGGGCTTCTATTATATTTTTTAAAGTCAAAAAAGTAAAACAAAAAAAATCCAAACTGTTTCTAAGACCTCAGAATTGCTTTCTCTTATATTATCCTGTGCTTCAAACTCTTTTTACCTCTTTCTTCACACACGGTTCATTGGAAGTCTCCTAATGAGTAAGGTTCTCTCCTATCTCACCACACTTTAAAAGATACATCAAAAGAAAACAAAAATCCAAGAGTGGCAAAAGCAAATTTACTTTACAAATTATCCCCCAACCTAAGGAAGAGTCTAAATTTCTCAGCAGCTTGTTTAGGTACTTTACTTGCGTATTTTTGAGAGTTTGCAACACGACATTTAAGTTATTTAAAATTTTATTATTGCTTGACCTCCTTATTTTCAAAAAATCTTATCGTTACTGAAGACTGAGGCAGTCCCGAAACAGGTCTGCTGAGGTGAGCGCAGGCGTCTCTCTTGTCTCAATTCGGTGTTATCCTCTTTGGACCAACTTGTATCACCTAATAGTAGGCAGATTATACAGCAATTCTTCTCATCTGAGATCATTGATTCGTATTCATACTTCTTGTGTTGATTTTTCCCTGGGTGGGCCCTCCCTCTCAACCTTCTCTATCTTCCACGACCAGATCTCACCCTTTCTTAAGGGCTTAAAGATCAGTTTAAATACTGTTGCCTCTGGGAAGTCTTCTCTGATTTCCTACAGAAGACCAGGCCGCTGCCTCATCTAAACTTCTACACTGCAATGAGAAAAATTGTCTGGCCAGGATCCATTCCCTCTTCTGGTAAGAGCAGCTCCATTTCCCATGGGAAACATCTCCCTCAACCCCAATCAGTCTATATAGTTTGGGTAGAGCCAACCCTCTGTTTATCCCCATACCCCAGCTCTAGAGATGGGCACTTTATCTCAGTGAGACTCATTTCTAGAATTTTACAGAAACTTTAGGAAAAGAGCTCTCTTTATATGAATTTGCTAAAGCAGTAGGAAGTAATTTTAGAGCATTCCAGTCACCACAAGAGGTGAGCCTGCCCCAGAATAAGGACCACAGAGTCAAGAGATGAGAGGAGAAAATTGGGGGAATATTGAGTACCTGGATCCAGCTGTGTCTGAAGCCAAATTTGCCCTGAACTTTTCCATCCTGTGAGCCAGGTCATTGCTTTTTCACTTAAAGCTCAATGGATTTCTGCTCCTTGCAACCAAAAGAGTGGATATTTGCACCTCGCTTACGGCCTTTCTCATGCTCTACAATTAGTGCCCGTTTATCTCCCCAATTAGTCTGGGACTTCTCAGAATCCTCTCCACGCCACTATGACAAGTTTTGGCTCATAGTGGCTCCCTAATAATTTTTTGAAGAATGAATAAATGAAATAGTGAATTTGTTTTGGCTATTTATGCTGTTGTCATTTAAGTGCCACCTGTTTGACAAAATTAGTACTAACTCATTCTTTATGTTCACTTAAAGTATCCTCAAAGACTCCTTAAACTCCCACTTCACCACATTCCTTTCTCCTACATACAAAACCTGATACTCCACTCAAACATCTTCAGAGCTGGCTATAGTGGTAAATGAGGCATGTGAGTGACAAAGATCCCTAAGAATTTCTGACTGGTTAAGAAACAACTGTGAGACTGAGAAGGTCTCAGGGGTGGGTGTGGGAGGTATAGGTGGCAACTCTTGTGGATGGCTATGTAGCAAGTCTCAGGGGTTTCTGGGAGCGGTAAATTGAGTGGAGGTCTCAGGGTGTCAGTCTATGGTCTAGCTAACCCTCAGGCGAGAAGCTGAGATTACCTTGGAAGTACCTAATGCAAGAAGGAAACGATTTGCTTCCAGGATTCTGTACAATGCTATGTGCACCATGGGAGCTTGTTAACCTTAAAAGTTACCCGAAAAGATACAATATCTTACAATTCAACTTAAAAAAAATCATTTTAAGTGTATAGGTCAGTGGATTTAAATACGTTTGCGTTGTTGTACAATCATCACCACTATCCATTTCCAGAACTTTCTCATCTTCCTAAACGGAACTCTGACCACTAAACAACAACTCCCCTTACCAATCCTTTCCCCAGTCCCTGGCAGCCACTATTCTAATTTTTCTGTCTCTAGAAATTTGACTATTCTAGGTATCTCCTATAAATGGAATCATCCGATATTTGTCCATAATATCAATGTTTTAAAACAAGTTTTAAAATAATAACTGAGAGAAAAACAGAAAGTAGCATTCAAACCTAGAAGTTACCTCATGAGGAGACTATCTCAAGGCTAATGCTATTCTTTATTTTGTCTGAATTCATGTGAGTCACACACACAAATGTACATTTTTACACACATGCAAAGATAACTACACAACGTATACACAATGCATATGAGTTTCCTGTGGTGAGGAAACCAAGACACTTGCATTGCTCCCACTTTTCTCCTGACAAAAGCCTGTCTCATTCTGGCTGAGTCCCAAGAAGTGCGATCAGCCGTTGGATGACCAGCTGTCTACTACAGGGGTTCCCAATGGATGCATGTTGGAATCACCTGGGGGAGTGTTTCAAAAATACTCATTCCAGGGTGTCATCCCAAACTGAATTAGCATCTCTGGGCAGGGGGCCCTCACTTTAGCATTTTAAAAAAGCTCCCCAAGTGATTCTAATGTGCAACCACAGCTGAGAACCCTCATCCCAAACAATCCCTGTAGGATCAAGTTAGTACCAGGCTGGTGTGGAATACGATTCTTTTCAGGTTCTGAATCAGTGTCCTTCTTCAGAACAACATCAGCTCCCTAATTCTCTCAACTTTCTGGGCACCCTTAACCCAAACCAGTCCTTCCCAGACCCTTGCCCAGAAGCAAACACGGACCATGAGTGATCCAGACCTCAGGGAAGGTAGCAGGGGCTACTGGCAAGAGGCCATACAGAGATCCTTCAGACAGCAGCCTGGTGGGGCCAGACCCAGGTCTCTCTGCCGTCACGTTGGAACCTGCGAGCTCCAACTATGAAGCCAAGAAGAAAGCAGCTGGTTTCACCTGCAGGAGAGCAGCCCCTTTGTAGGTCAGAGCTGAGCAATGAGCAGCAATGCTTCCCTCTTCACCATAGATGCATCTCTCAAAAATTATTCTAAAAGTACGGGTTTGTATAAGGTGACTCACTTGTGCTTGGAGAGTTAGCTGTTTAAAGAAATATTATGGACAATGTAAAAAACAAAGCCTACTTTTTTATAACACAATTACTTCCCATTTTATTGGCTTTCCATTTTTACATACTAGCGTGATACTCCATTTGACATTTCAAAATGATTTCCTGAGTATGTGCTATGTGTTAGTCATTTGTAAGCCATCTGGACCCTTAAGACAAGGAGGATAGTTTCCTGAGATGGTAGATAACTCTAAAAGGTAAGGGGCTGCCTGGAATCCAGGTCTAATAATGCTGATGGCTAAACCTCAAGTCACACTTGAGGCCTCCATGAACTATTTGTCTCCAATAGTCAATGGTTTCTTTGGACAGAAACCAAAGCCCCCCTTTCTCATGTGATCCTGACCCTGGGAGAGCCAGCTGAGTGGGCAGTGAGACAGGAAGGACAGGCGGAGAAGGGGCAGGTATAAGAAACAAGCGATCATCTGATTGAGAGAAACTATTTTCATTTTTCCCATTGCAACAGTTGGGCTGTTGTGTAAGTCCAGGATTTGAAAGGCTACATTTGGAAGAGAAGAGGGTGTGCACATGGGAGGTGGGAATAAAAATAGCACATGTGTTTACCTAGCAATTTTAGTTACTTTCTTGAATTAAGCACAGGACTGGGAGGAAATGAATGTCTTTTTGAAAACAGAAGATAAAACTGGGCCTCTTTGACTCCTGGCCAAGAAAAGATCCCAAAGGCAGAATTTCCTGTGGTTCTGTTCAGGCTTAATCAAAGCCAGGCATGGCCATGGTTGGTAGCAGACACAAACAACCAGGGAAAGTTTCTTAAAGTTGCCAGGTTGGCTTTGGGGCAGGACAGGAGAGACCCTGGCTGAGGTTTCCTGCTGAGTTTTGCCTTTCAAAGTGGGATCTCAGACAGCCTTCCTGGGGCCTACAAGGGGGAGTGATTTCCCTTTGTAAGCAAATGTGGCCTGGTGCATGCTTGCCGAAGTCCTGCCATAGTTTGTGCCAAATGTTGGCATTGGGGTAAGACTTCCACAGGGTTTGACTTCTTCCTGGGCTATTCTCCATCCTCTCAACTTAGCTTCTCCTGGCAGTACCACACTTGTCCAGGCAGGGAACTTGCTTGGGTCCAGGTAGGTACCAGTGTGTTCTCAAGGAGGGGCCTCCAATAAGCTGAGGCCAAGATAGAATTAGACAAGGAAAAGATTTATGGGAGGAAAGGCCTGTAAGGGATAAAGAGGAGGAACAGGAGAAGGCAAAGGGAGCCCCGAACCATGATGGAAATTTGATAGCTGTCAAAGAAGCAAGGAAGGCAGATTGTTAGAACAGTCTCAGGCCATCACACAACTCTGAGAAAATCTGGTCTGGGAAGATGCCAAGGGCCCAAACAGAGATTTGGATGAAACCCGCCAGCTTAATACCCCTATGGTGCCCAGTCGCTGATTGGTGGTGTGATCCTGAGGGTGGGAGTGGCGATCAGCTAGTTCCTGCAGCAGGGCCCTTGAAGGAAGATCTGAGCCTGTGCTCTCATGGCTGTCAGTTGCTCTTTTGCTGTTTTACTTATTTGTCAAACATTTATCGACTCCCACTATGGCCAGATACTGAGTTGGTCACTGGGAATACAGATCACAGTAATCAATTCTACAAGGTTTACAATGTGTCAGGCATTATTCTAAATGCCTTACAACATATTGTCATTGACTCCTTGCAACAACTGTATGAGGGAGATGCAATTATTATGCCTATTTTACAGATCAGAAACTGTGATAAAGGTTAAGTAACTTGCTCAAGGTCACATACGGAATAAGTGACCCCAGCAACCTTACTTTAAGGCCCAGGCCCAAATCTACAATATTTCATCTAATCTAAGGTGCCATCAATTGTAAGATGCATTGTAATCTTATGTGATGCTAAGAAAGAACATAGCACTGTCAATTAACTTTGCCATGCCATTGTTAGTAAGGTGCATCCTTACTTTCAGAGATGTTAAAATGTGAATTCTAGAGTCAAGAGTTGTTACACAAAGGCACTGTCTCTGTTCTCTAGGACTTCACAATTGCACAAGGAAGACAGACCTAAACAATTGTCATGCAAAGCAGAGAGTAGCAAGCATCACCAGATGGAGCACTCGAATTGCTACAGTGGCAGAGAGAGGAGCACTCATCATTTCGGCCTGAGGTCCTCTGTGAACCCCTCATAGAATGGGCGGCACCCAGTGCGCCTTAGGGATTCTCCAAATAGAACAAGGAAGGGTGGAATTGGGAAATTTTGGATATTTAAGGGCCATGGCTGATAATACTAATAATATTGTAACAATAGCTAATCATTTATTAAATGCTCGCCATGTGTCAAGTGCTATGTTAAAGGCTTTTCATGCATCATCCCATTTAATCCTCACAGAAACCCTATGAGAAAGCATTCTTATTAGGCCCATTTTACAGGAAAGGAACCTGAGGCTCAGGAGGTGAACTGATTTACCCTGCAGTGCACAGCTAGTGGACAGAGGCAGGATAAGAATCTCTGGCAGCCCAGCTCCCAAATTTCAGTTTTAACCACATTGCTGGACCACCTCTCAGAAGTGAGTTAATTTGATAACACTGTAGTATATAATTGAAATTTGCTGGGGGAGTAAAACTTAAATGTTCTCACCAAAAAAAAAAGTAAATACGTGAGGTGATGGATGGGTTAATTAACTCCATAGGGAGAGTCCTTTCACAGTGTCTACGTATATCAAATCATCACATACTATGCTTTAAATATCTTGCCGTTTTACTTGTCAATTATACCTCAATAAAGTTGAAAAAAAGAGAAGCAAATTAGTGATGAGATGCACTCACGAAAGTCATTCTTATTCACTGAGCTCTCCATTTCCTTAGGGAAGCATGAATTAGGGTTGGACATTGTCAAACACAAGGACCGAAGAGAGACCTTTGGGAGTCCAGACTGACATTGGGCAGATGATGATTGATGGGCAGGAGATTCTGGAAGTGTTGGTGCAAAACTAGGACCTCTCAGCTATTTCAACTGTTGAGTATTTGCTCAGAGTCTGAGCAAAGGTCTGTGCTGTGCATCGAGGGGACAATTGAAGGAAGTCCTGAGCTGAGCACCAAATGTTGAATGAATGAATGAATGCCCACTGCTGACACCATCTCCTGCCTCCTGCCCATTGCTCACCATGCTTTAGTCACACTGACCATCTGCCACTTCCTTGAGGAGGTCGAACCCCTTCCACTTCTCTTCCTTTACACGTGCCTCTGCCTGGAACATTCTTCTACCCCAGCCCCTGTCGTGTGGCTGTCCTTTTCTCTTGCTTTATGTCCCAATATAAAAGTTACCTCCTCTGAGATGCCCTGCCTGTTATTTTACAACACAGGGCCTATTAATTTCCTTGCTAGCACTTTTCATAGTGTGTAATTCTGTCCTTTGTTAGTTTGTATCTTTAGGGGAGAGAACTTGTTCACCATTGTGTCCCAACACTGAGCATGGTGCCCAGCATATAGCAGATGTTCCATATTTGAACGGACAAATGGCTTATCTTAGAATCTAATTATGGAGCCAAGATGTACATCTGTGACACAGAAAATACTTAGCTGCTGAACTGCTCAAAGAATGGTGAGGTTGATGTGTGCAGAAACTGTCAAGGAGACGTAAGCATTGAACCAGGTGGGCAGAATTCAGAGACTTAGGGATGGACAGGGAGGAAAAACCAGCTGGGGAAGAAAATGCAGTCTGTGAGAGGACAAAAAATAGCTTTCTCTTCCATGCAGGTTTGAAGCATCTTCCTTTTCAGTATCTGGAATCATCCCAGTTTTCCTCACCTCCAGAGTTCCCCTTGTACTTATTGGACAATGGCCTAAGGCCATGATGGCCAGTTGTCCAGCCTTCTTTTCCTAAGGTGCTTTGGTGGGCTCGCTTGGGGGACTGGACACAATAATGAGACTGAACTCTCATACAGCTCCTCAGCCTAGGAATGAGGATGTTTTGGGGAAACCATTATGGATGCTGTCCTCATTTTCACTGGGTGTCATGGACAAAGCAATTCCCAATGTCCAGAAAGGACCTCAGATGGCCAAATTTTAGAATCCCCTCAAAGATTTTAGAAGTAGACATAGATCTCACCAGTTATAGTGTCTTCAGTCAGCTGTTCCTTTTTTTGTTTGGTTTTTTTAGGACGATTAGTCCTGAGCTAACATCTGCCCCAAATCCTCCTCGTTTTGCTGAGGAAGACTGGCCCTGAGTGAACATCCATGCCCATCTTCCTCTACTTTATATGTGGGATGCCTGCCCCAGGATGGCTTGACAGGCAGTGCAGAGGTTCACACCCGGGATCCGAACCAGTGAACCCTGGGCTGCCAAAGCAGAAAGTGCGCGAACTTAACTGCTATGCCACCGGGTCGGCCCCCTTTCTTTTTTTAACCACACAGAAATATAATAGAACAGATCATTTGATTCACTCACTGAATTATGTACTTGCACAACTTTGAATTTCATAAATTTCCATACTATACATTTTGAAAGTCAAGACTTGTTACCATTTTATATGTGTTCTGCCTGATATTCAATATGCATTTATCTATTTTACTTGTCTAGAAGGACATCTCTCTATAGAGTATCAAGTCTTGTTTTTGTTATTTATTCATGTGTTTGCCTCCTCCCACCCCATCCCCATCAAGAACACACAACGAGCTCCTTGAGGGCAGGAAACCATGTCTTATTATTATTGTAAATCTGTCGCCAGCAAAGAATCTTCAATAAAACAGCTTCTTGGTAAATGTTGAATTAAATTGAAGCATTCCAAGACTTTCTACAAGTTCAGTTCTCTGCTCTTTTTAGCAGAGCAAGTTGCCTCAATTCACCTGAGCCCAAATTTGTTGCCTGTTAATCATATAAACCGAAATCCAAGTCCTCCTTGTCAAAGACTATTAAAGAGCAGAAATCTCGTTTTAGCCTTAACTGATCTGTGACTTAATTTGGGAAGCCTCTCCTTACCCTAGATTAGACATTGTTGAACAAGAATATGGAAGAATGAACTAAAAATAATTCTCTGCTATAATGGAACAACAATTCAAAAATCTAAGCAAATGTCTTTGCCACAAACCTCAATCCTTTAAGAAGTTTCTGGCTATTTCAAAATTTGAAGGGAATATTAATTGCCACATTTCAGCCAAGGACAACACCATGCAATGGAGTTAGGAATGAAATCATTTGGGTATGTGTTTTCTGGAATCCTGCCCTGAATAGTTTTCTTGACATATGCCCAGCTCTTTAATACAGCTTAACATTAGTAATGCTCACTGCCTTTTTATTAAATCATCTTTAGAATATAAAGAAAGCATGGAAAAATGCTCACAGTGAAGGAAAGGAGAGAGAAGTAAGGAATAAAGCATTTGTTGAGGGTGAGGAGTATTCACCCTGAAGGTGTAGGGCGAGGCCTGCTCTGTCAGTGAGAGCCTTATCTGGAGTCAGCTCAATAGCTGACTTGATATCTGCTCCCTGGATCAGGACACTGAATTTAGCTAAGGTCATCTTCTTTGGATTCATGCTTTATTTACTTAATCCACAAATTACTATTTATTGCTTTTTTATTCCTAAGAAGCAGGCAGAAAGTAGTGGTAACAACCACTTTGTTCATCCAAATTCCTTTCCTTTTTCATGCAGATTAATTGTCTCACTCAACAGAACCCTGTCAGGTCTTCAGAAGGAATTTTGAATTTTCCCAGACTCCAGCTTCAGGGACTCTTCCACCAAAAGATTATTAAGTAAAAGTTTACAATGCTTTTTACCCACCTTGGATCATTTTGTCTCTGGTATTTCACCATGATTAGAGCCTGATCCTAAGATCAACTGGAAAATATTTTAAGGAAACGAAAGGTATGAAAACCTTTTTGTGAGACCAGAACCGTGGAGTCACAAAGAGACTTGGTAAAGGCTCCCCAACAGCTGGGGACAGTCAGCCAGAGAGTGATGCAGGATTCACAAACTATGCTAAAAGTTTTGGCACCCTGGCGAAGGCTCTGAAATGTTCCAGTCATTAAATTACTCAACAGAAATCACTTTCAGATGAGCGAATTCAGGACAAACATCGCCAACTTTTTAAGCCACGTAGTATGTTCCAAAGCAAAATGGAAAACAATAAAGAAGGATGGTCTGTTCTTACCATGCTGCTTGTGCAGGTGATTTCAGATTTAACACAAGGAAAGTGGAGTTAAAAGAAATCTCCAGTACGTCTGCCCTCAGAGCCAATCAGGTGAATATAGAAACCTTGGACCACTGATTGATTCAAAGGAGTTTAATATTTAAATGGTTCTGCCAATTGGTAGTTAATGTCAGGACACCTAATACATGGCAGATGCTCACTAAATGTTCCTTTCATTGATACATAAATACATGGATAAATGACATTTGATGACAAGAATAAGGTGAAAACTCTTAAAGTTTGGCAGAGTAAGATGGCCCTAAAAGAGAGAATAAAAACAGTGGCCAAAAAAAGTAAGACAAAAACTTCAGACTAAAATGTTGACAAAAATTAGAGAAGAAAGTTGTAAAAAAAGAGCGAGTGGCTGACAAGGTCAAATGAAATAAGATGCGTGGAAAACAGGACTGATAAGTGTCAAGTGGATTTAACAACAAAGTGGTAAGCTGGATGATAATAGTTGCAATATGCATACGAGATTAATTCAGTAGGCAGCCTTTAAAATTGCCCCCAACTCCTGGCATTCACACCCTTATATAATTCCCTACCATGAGTACGGGCTGCATTGAGTATCTGGCATAAGTGATGGACATCACTTCTGATATGAGGTAACAAAAAGTCTGTGGCTTCTCTCTTGGGCTCTGGCTCACTCTGGCTCTCTCATTTACTTTTTTTTGGAGGAAGCCAGCTGCCACGTTGTGAGCTGCCCTAAGGACAGAGTCACATGACAAAAAACCCTGACATTTCTTGCCAATAGCCAGCATGGACCCGAGGCCTCCAGCAGTCATGCGTATACAAGCACATTCCCGCAATCATTTGCTGTGTTAGGAATATGTATTACTACATAGAGATTTCTTTCATTTACCTCAGGAAATACTGCTATGTCATTGCTCAAGATCGCATTGTAGTCATTTTCTCACCTAGCAGAAAAGAGTGTTGGCCCTATGGACTTATGGATGGACACAGAAGACATCCTTCCTAAATGACTAGGCTGAGAAGGTGGATGTTTTCTCACACTCCATTTACTCTTTGGTCTCCTAATTCATGACTTCTATTGCTTCAAGATCTATTTAGAAAATTTCAATCTGATTTGACTAAAGGTGTGAAATAGATGACTAAGTGCCAAAACAAAATATTCCAGAAATTGTGATCTTTTAAAATGGGAATTGTTTTCTTTGTTTTTGAGGAAGATTAGCCCTGAGCTAACATCTGTGCCCATCTTCCTCTACTTTATATGTGGGATGCCTACCAAGCATGGCTTGTCAACCAGTGCCATGTCCGCACTGGGGATCCGAAACAGTGAACCCTAGGTCGCTGAAGTGGAACATGTGCGCTTAACTACTGCGCCACAAGGCTGGCCCCGAGAATTATTTTAAAGTCACTTTCTCTTTTAACGAAAGATACCTGAAGAAAAACGTTCAACAAGATTGACTAACACAGCCACTTGGATGTGGTTTTTGATATAGGAAATATTTTGAGGTAACCATTTTGACCTCAGTGTTCTGATGCTTCATCAAAATGAAAAATTTCTGTTTCTTTTTTTAAATTACCAAATGATGTACCCAACAGATTAGTGGATCTCTCTTTTCTGATCCTCTACTATCCTAGACCCTGTGGATCTTAATTTTCAGGTAGGAGTTGATGATGGAATGAAATTTCAGGATGGGGTAAGGATGACAACTTCACTGTATTGCAGAATGATGTTTAAAAATTTTAGTGGGATAATTTTGGGGGGGCCGTTAAAATAATCTGATTATCAATATGGCCATTTCAAAATATCAAGGCATACTATTTTTCCTAATATCCTTTTGTCTTTGTGATCATTACTAAATGAGCAGTGTCCACTAACATACCTCTACTCAAATGTGGTTTTCCAGCTTTAAATGTGGATGGGCAGTGGTTCTGTAATCTATGTGCCATCAAATGAGCTCCCTGGAATGCATTATATTATAGTGTTTAAGAGTACAAGACCTGGTTTAGAATGCAATAGTCCCCCCTTCTCCATGGTGGGTATGTTCCAAGACTCCCACTGTCTTTCCTGAAATTGTGCGTAGTACCAAATCCTATATATAACGTTTTTTCTTATAATAAGTACCTATGATAAAGTTTATTTTATAAGTTAGGCATAGTAAGAAATTAACAATAACTAACAATAAAATAGAACATTTATAACAATATATAGTAATAATCCCACAACTAGAAGGACCTGCAACTAAGATATACAACTATGTATGCGGGGGGTGGGTTTGGGGAGATAAAAAAGCAGAAAAAAAAAAAAGAAGATTGGCAGCAGTTGTTAGCCCAGGTGCCAATCTTTAAAAAAAAAACATATATATATATATATATATATATATATATATGTATATATATATAGTAATAAAGCTTACTGTAGATGTTAGCAATCTCAGCTTATGATTTTTTCTTTTTTTTCTTAAGTCAAGAACTTTCACCTTTTCATTTAAAGGAAGCACTTTACAGCTCCTCTTTGGTATATCCAAATTGCCAGTGTAGGGGAGGAAGACATTTCCTCTACCCACTGTGTGTTCTTCTGGCTGGAGAACGAATTAAATTCACATGAGACAGAATAACAGGAGAAAATTAAACAAGGCTTTATAACATGTATACATGGGAGAGGCTCAGGCAAGCTGAGCAACTCACCAAAATGTCTGAAGCCACCACCTTAAATATCCTCTTCAGCTAAAGACAAAGGAGGATGTTGGCGGTGGGGGAAGTCAGTTACAGGAGGTTATCAGACAAGTACAGAAAAAAAGATGCAGATTTAAGTCCTTGCCTTTGGCATTGATAAGAGTTGCTAGAGAGAAGGTCATCCCCCCTTCTTCCTGGTACAGAGAGGGAGACACCTTTACAGATCGAGATTTCCCTTACAATGTAAATGTCTCCCAATAAAGGGCAAGCAAATTCCACCCCTCAGAGTTGCCTTCCTGTCTGCAGTTTCTTAAAAGCAACCAGCCCCAAACAATCCTCATGCCAAAGAGACATATCTGGGAGTGGCCAATTCCAGGCACCCACAGCAGCATCACTACTCTTGTGCTTTAGGGCCAGTAAAATAAGGGTTACTTGAACACAAGCACTGTGATACCACAATAGTAGATCTCATAGCTACTAAATGACTAAGGGGGGGTGGGTAGCAGGTAGTGTATGCAACATGGATACACTGGATAAAGGGGTGATTCACATCCTGGGCAGGATGGAGTGGGACAGCACAAGATTTCATCACACTATTCAGAATGGTGCACAATTTAAAACTTATGAATTATTTATTTCTGTAATTTTCCATTTAATATTTTTTGACTGGGGTTGACTGGGGGTAACTGAAACTGTGGAAAGTGAAACTGTGGATAAGGGGAGACTACTGTACCATTGACTAGCAATATAACACAGGGAAAACTATTAATATCTTTGAATGTCAGGCTTTTCTTTTGGAGAATGGGTTTAATAATAGTATTTATATAGATTAAATGAATTGATGTAAATGAAACCCTTAGCAGGCTGCTTGGTACAGTATATTATGTATTGTTAGTAATGTTATCAGAAATAGATATTTTTAAATTGGACCTAGTGATTCTGTTAATAACATCATAATGTTGATAAAATATAGATAAGAATTATGTCAGATTTATTAATATCAGTGGTTCCCAACCATGGCTACATATTAAAAATCATCTGGAGAAACTTCACCTTCCTGTGAAGATGGAGCAAGATGTCTGGACTTAACTTCAGACTGTAAACATCTGGAAAATTGGACAAAGTAGATGAAATAATTGTTTTTGTGCATTGGAGAACAGGCAGCACATGACTGTGATTCTTGAGAGAAGGGAAAGAGACAAAGAGAGCCCTGTGAATCTTGTGAATGCCCCAGGCTTCTGCCCAAAGGCAATTTATGGACCACTGACACAGCAAGGGGGAATCCAAAGAGAGTGTGGCAGACTTCCTGAATTGAAGGGTGAAGATAAGAGTTTGGGGAGGCTGAGGCAGCTGAACTTGTGAGAAAGAGTTCCAGAAAGGAGAGAGTAACAGAGAAAAAGAACTAGAAAAAATTGTGTAGCTCTTCCCTCGAGTCTTTGCTGAGTACTATGGTGTGTGTGCACAGAGTCTGAAATTCCACAAGGCTGGGCACTGAAGGACCACAGAGTTATAAGCTGAATAATTCCCAAAGCTTACACAGGGAAGGGAGAGATTTGAGCTCCGACCAACCAGATTGGTGAATCCCCTTTGATCACCCACGACATTCAGTGGAGAACCCAGAGGAGTCACATCATAATAATAGGGCCCTACCATTTTTGGAGTGAAAAATACTCTAGGCCCACCCTAGCAAAGCTTAAAAACTGGCTTTGAAGAGGTAAACAAATAAGTTAACTGGTTGCAATGTAAAACCTAACACTCTTTAAAAAAATACAATAAAATCCAGGCACTCAACAAAGTAACATTCACAAATATCCAACATCCAATAAAAATTTACTAGACGTAATAAGAAGGAGAAAAATGTGGTGCATGAGTAGGAGTCAATAGAAACAGATCTGGAAATGACATTGATAAAGAAACTAGCAGACAAGGATGTTAAAACAGCTATTATAACTATATTCAAGTATTTAAAGGAAAAAATATAGTGAGGAGATCAATAGAAAATATAAATAAGAACCCAAGCAGAAACTCTAGAGATGAAAACATAATATGTGAAATTTTTAAAAGTTCATTGGACAGTATTAATAGCCAATTAGCCATTATAGAAGAAAAGATGAGTGAACTTGAAGACATAACAATAGAATTTATCAAAACTGAAGCACAGAGAAAAAAACTTCAAAAAATGAGCAGCTCAAGAAAATAAAAAGACAAGTCACAGACTAGGAAAAAATATTTACAAAAGATATAACTGATAAGGGATTGTTTTACAAAATACATAAAGAATTCATAAAATTTAACAATAAGAAAATGACAAACTGATTAAAAAACAGGAAAAGATCTGAACAGACACCCCACCAAAGAAGATATATGGAAGACAAATAAGCATATGAAAACGTGCTTAACACCATATGTCATCAGCAAATTCCAAATTAAAACAGCAATGAGACACTACTACAAAAAAGAAACAAAATGTTTTGAATTAAATGGAAATTAAAATACAACATATTAAAATGTGTGAGATGTAGCCAAGGCAGTTCTTACAGGACATTTTATAATTTTACATGTTTATATTAGACAAGAGCAGGGCCTAAAATCAATGATCTAAACTTTAACCTTAAAAAACAAGAAGAGTAAATTAAACCCAAAGTAAATGGAAAAAAAAGAGAGAGAAGACACAAATTTCCAGTATCAGAAATGAAAGAAGGGATATCACTACAGAGCTTACAGACATTAAAATGACAATAAGGTAATATGACGGACAACTTTATACTAACAAATTAAAAAATTTAGATGAAATGGAAAACCTCTTTGAAAGTCTCAAATTACCAAAACTGTCTCAGGAATAAACAGGTGATTCATATGCAGTCAACATAGCTGAGCCACTGTGTCCTATTGAAAACCATTGATTTGGATCAGATTTTACCTAAATATATCAGTGGACCAAAATTACAGAAGATTTGAGCTGGATTAGACTGTCCAAATAAAGCCAAACAACCCACTGAACAATAAAATATACAATTGCAGTTGATGGCTACATCACCAAGCAAATCTCCAAATATTTTTTCATTGACTTGATTAAACGACTTGAGTCAGTTATATAAGAGTTTTATAAACATAGCCTTCAAGACTCAGATGTGAAGGCACTGTGGGTTGGCTTACCCAACACCCAACATCCATTCCCAGTGCCCTTCTCTCTTGCTTATTTTCTAAGCCTCCCTTGCAGCTAGATTAGGGTGGCCATAGGCCACCATTCCGGTAAACGATTTATAAGCAGGTGTCTGCTAAGGGTGGGGGAAACACCTTGATAAAAGGAGACAAATGTTCAGCAGCCATTCTGCAAATGAGACAGTAGTCCTAGCATTATTGAACTGTTGAATCAGTAATGCCCTCTGTTGATTGTTATGTGAGAAAAATTCCTATTTATTTAAACATTTGAGGTTGAGTTTTTATTTACTTTTGAGCAAACGTGATCGTAACAGAAGAAGTCTAGGACACATTTATATACTTCCATAACCAAGGCAGCAACTAAGACAAAAAGAGAGGGGCCAGCCCACAGGCCGAGTGGTTAAGTTCGGCGTCCCAGGGTTTCCCCGGTTCGGGCCCTGGGTGCAGACATGGCACCACTCGTCAGGCCATGCTGAGGTGGCATCCCACATGCCACAACTCGGAGGACCCACAACTAAAATACACAACTGTATACTGGGGGGATTTGGAGAGAAAAAGCAGAAAAAAAAAAAGACAAAAAGAGAGATGTTGATTCAGCTCTTCCCTCCACTGGCTATAAAATCCTAGAACCATTCCTCAGCATCAGTGAACCTGAGTTTTGACATCAATAGATTAATAATAATAATAACAATAATAGCTATCTAGTGAAGACTCAGAGGAGGAACAAATAACAGGCTTCAGAATCCATTTTGGCCACTGGAAAGAAAGACAGCATGCCAATACAGGAATTCTTACACATCAGGATGGTTAAATCTAGGCTGTGATTCTCCATGCGTCATAATAAAACTTTGTTAAGCACCAGTTTTAGCACGAATTAAGGAGTCTTGAAACATTTTAGAGTTATATAGACTGAGAAGGTGTCAACTCCTAAGAGGACAAGGAAAAGTAAATTAAGCACATTCAATATTTCTCCAACAGAAGACTGTGGCAGTATTTCACATGAAGGAATCTTTGCTTCTGTGATTTACTTTGAAATTCCCATGACCCGTGTTTCTTTCCACATGACAAACCACCAGAGTTCCCCAGAAGAACTCCTTGTTTAGCAGATATTTGTGGTCAAGGTTCAGAGAAATTTTTTCCCATAAATGGCTTGTGCTCTAACCATTTGGAAGAAAGGGAGCTCACAGAATTTCACAAGACAACTGAAGCCCAGGCAAAACCATGCAAACCAGCTGGGCATGTATGCAAATGAAGTAAGACAGAGTCATATGCCACTTCCAGTTGAAAAAGAGGGGCATTGAGGTTAGAACCCACACAACCATGATGGCTTTCCTTTCTTTCTAGAAAAATGGAGCTCTATTAGCTCACTATTCTAACTGGTTTCTTGTATACAAAGAAGGGCTTTGGCATCACCCAGTTCCACCACTTACCAGCTGGCTGTGTTGACATTGGGGAAATAACTTAAACAAGAGTGCCTCAATTTCCTCATATGTAAAATAAAGATAATAATGGCTCCTCCTTAATAATAATAATAACAATAGTAAACATTTATTGAGACCTTACTGCATACGGAACACTATTTTAAGCACATTAAATATGTTAAACTCATTTAACTCTCACAACTTTATGACATAGATTCTATTATTATGATTGCATTTTAAGATGCAGAAATTGAAGAAAGAGTAAGAGCCTTTCCTGAGGTTACACAGCTGATAAATGGCAGAGATTATATAGAGGCTGACTGCTAGGATTGAATGCCATAATGTATGTATCTAAAACCCTACCTGGCACATAGTAGGTATGTTCCATAATAAATGCTAGTTGTTATTTCTAGGTCATCTTCTGCCCATGATGTCACCTTAGTAACAATTACAGAAATCTATTGGAGGTCACGAGTTGGGCAAGCAGCACAAATAAAAACACTGAATCTTTCTATCGAAAATCAAACTAGCGGGATAGTAACATGCCAGGGCAAGGCAGTTATAGGCGTTTTCTGGGAAGCCATTGAGGAGAGGTAGCTGGCACAAGTCAGATATGGAGCTAGTGTCAATGGAGAACTAAAATCAAGCTCAGGAGAGGAACAATGCTGACTTCTCGCAATGGCAGAGGCAGTTATGAGAGAATGGAAAGGCAGTGGCCCTGCAACAGACACTTTCCCACTCCTTTCCAAAACAACCTACAGCAGTCTAATCCTCTTGTTTTCTGTTTCATAACAAGGGAGTCATTGGCTATCTTTCTGCTCCACAGATAACCCCACTCTATTAATATAGACTCTTGGAACATTTTTTCCATTCTCCATGATATACTTAATGCTAATCCCATTCTTGATTTCATCTTTAGCCAAGCTGAATTTTATGCATCTTTACTTGTATTGCCTCCAACTCTGTTTGAAACTTTTCATTGAGTTCCTATTTTCTCAAAGATGTTTCCTACAATCAAAAAGATTTATTCTTTGATTGAACCTCCATGGAAATAATTTTAAGGTTTTTTTTTTTTTTTTTTACAACTCTCCAGCACAGCTTTCTCTCTGATGTTGTTTAGAAATCGGACCTGTGGGGATTGCCTTATGAGTTTTGACATCCTCAGAGAGACGACTCCTTCCTTTCACAGCACCTTTCCTCCTCTGACCAAGGTTAACCCCCTACTCATATCGCTGGCTCCATCCTCTCCTTCTTCCCCCTTGAGTTTTCTTTTCCACCGTCATCCACCTCTCCCTCTCTTACGTCCCTTTTTCCTACAGTCTCACTGACTCTCTGTCTCTTCTAGTTTGCTAGTCCCTCCAACTGTCTTCCTATTTCCTTCCCACAGTGGTCAATTCTCTCCAACAAGTGCTGTTTCTTGTAGTTTCAGCTTTGCCACTGCCTCAGTCATATTACCCTCTAAAAATACCCTCTCCTCAGTGACCTATGACCTCCTATTTGTCAAAGTCAATAACCTTTCCCTGGTTTTGTCCTCCGTACTGTCTGGGTAGCATTTGGTGCTGTTGAGCCATCTCACCCTTCCTGAAATTTCTCTCCTCTGGCTCCTCTTCCTGGAAGAGGTGCTTCCTCCAGGCAGCTATCTCTGATTTCCCCCAAATAAGATGTGACTTCCTCCTCCCTGCAGTTGCACATGTCTATGTCATAGCTGTCCTCCTACATTATAAATTCCTTGAGGGCAGTGACCTTATTTTTACACCTCTCCACACACACATATATATATGTACAACCTGGGGTAAATATAGTGCCGTGCTCAAAGCAAGTATTTAGCAAACATTGAGTACAGATATAAACATAAGCTCAAAATGGCAGAATGTGGCCTGAAGATGAATTTAATTTGGCTCACTTAGTGATTTAAAAAGATTTGAGTTAATGATCAGCATTTAAAAATTGGGATATTTCACATAAAAAATTCAGATGTCTTGGTCATTTTCTTTGACAAATCTGATTTAATCTGCTCTGGGTCCTTATTCCTACATGGCAACAGTTAGCAGGATCTGAACATCTACTGTCCCCTGGGTGAGTTTTGTGTCCCCAGTTTTCCGCTTCAATCATTGACATTTCCCTTATGGTCCCGCTAAGTACTTTTGTTTACGAACCTTGATAAATGAACCAAAACAATTGGATTAAGGAAGGATGGACTCTTCAGTTTGTCTACCAGCTTTCCTGTCAGCTCTGTCATCTAGCTACCTGTTAAGAATTTGGAGGAATGGAAAATTAGAAGTCTCTCCAAGCTCTTGGTAACTGGCCTGGATCTGGAGATAATGCTTCCTCCATGAAGCCTTCTGTGGTTGCTCCTCTAATACAGGACCCCCAACCCCAACACACACTAGTCACCTTGGGCTATATATATAGTTTAACTTTGGTTGTCTCCTGTCAGTGATCCCCCTACACACACCCTCAATGCCTTTATTCATATGTGTGTGAGCTTTTGGTTGGTGAGCAGTGAAGGAGGAGAAGCCTTGGTGGGGGCAGGGAGAAGAGGAGGAGGAGGAGGTTGGAAGGGATGATTTGGTGTCTGCTCCCCTAGTGGTGGCCTTATGGACTGAGTGTGCCCATGGTGAAGAGGGAGAGCCTAAAGCTGACACCGGTGTAGAGCTGCCCAGATGCTCCAGGAGACAGAGAGTGACCAGAGTTGCAAGAGAGTCAATTCTAGTCTTTCCAAAGAACTTCTGCACCTCCCTTCACCAGAAACCTAGAAGTTTGGAAGTGGGGGAGATGGTACTTGGCTTGGGTGGTGGCCTTCTCATGATGGGCCATGACTATGGCAAGGCTTGTCATAGTGAAGGTGTTGTGGATGGCCGGGAGCAGAAAAGGAGGAATGGAGCAAGTATGCACATATGTTAACAAACTGTGAAGCACTTGTTCACTCGGGAAGGTCCTTCTGGGGGCTCCCAGGAGTAAATGGGGGACATCTTGCTTGGGTGCTACCATTACACAGACAGGAGCTGCCAAGTTATTAGACATTGATTTATAGGTATTTATGTTCACATTTCTATTTATTGGGATGTAAAATTGGCCCCTTTAACAAAGAGACATAAATAACAGTTATTTAAATGAAAAGTTGATTTCTCTCTCAGGTAAAAATCCAGGGAGATGGTCCAGGGCTGCCATGTCAGCTCTATAATCATCAGGGCCCCCACTCTTCCTATGTTGCTGCTCTGCCATACTTAATATGTGGCTTCCACTTGATGGTTCTAGATGGTGCCTCCTGCTCCTGCCATCATGTCTGCGTTCCAAGCGGCAGGAAAGAAAAGAAGGAGAAAGGGTAAGGACATTGCTACTCTTTAAAGGCCCAAGAGAGAAGTTGCACAGATCACTTCTTCTTCTATCACATCTGCCAGAACTTTGTTGTAGGGCCACCCCAGCCACAAAGGAGGCTGGGAAATACATTGTTTGGCTTGGTAATCATGCACCCACTGAAAAATTGTCTCTCTCCAGAGGAAAAGGAGAATGAATATTGGATTTCAACCAGAAGTCTCTTCTACAACAGCAGTCTCCACTAGACTTGAAACTCATTGAAGACCTGGTCTTTGGCAACCCTGATTCCACCAAGTACTAGCAGAATATGTATGCAGAGTTGATGGCTCATAAACTAGAACTGCTTAGAAATCTGCTTTTGCCACCGTAATCACTATGGGCTAGTCACAGAATTAGGGCGTGTACCTGCAAAGGAAGCAGACCCTCACAGAATTGATGTCTTTTCTACCATTTTCTAGCTGTGCATCTTTGAGCAAGTCAACGTGGACCTGAGTCTCTTCATCTGCTCAGCGGGGATAATAATACCTGCTGTCACAGGGTTGTAAGGACTAAAGCTATATTTAGTGTCTGGTACTCAGTCCCTGCTCAATAAGTGTTTTATGAAACTAGAATCACAAGCAGACCATCCCAAGGCAATGTCAGGGAGGGGTGCCACAGAGAATCCCTCAGTGTACACAGCTGCTGGTGAGGACGGCAGAATATTCTGAGTGAGTGCGTGCTTGCTTGAGGAAACTCAATTTATAATCTTCTTTATAAACAACCAAAGAGAAACCTCAGCAAGTAACATTAGGAGACTAACAGCTTGAATTTCTCCACTGATTTATGGCACAGTTTTTCTCAGCGTGGCTCCTTTGCCAGGTACAAACAGAGATATTGGGAACGTCCTCCCTCATGACCTAAGGGTACTAGTGGGGAGCAAAGAGCTTTTCACTTAAAGGTCCATGCACTGCAGAATTCTAATCCTGTGGGAGGTTTGGCTAAGGGGCTCCTTGCCTGAGGCTTTCCAGCTTACCCTAAAAGGCTTCTCCTGTTTTCAGACAATAAGAATTCCTGGCTCCAGGGCTGAACTTTACTTGGAACCTCTCAAGGCAGTTGGCTCCTTTCTTCCCGTCTAGAAGGGTGGGAGTATAGACCTCCCTCTAAATCACTTAGTCATTGCATCACATGCAAGCTACCATTCCCCAAAGTGTTGCCAAATGTTTTTAAAAGACGTGGCCTCAAGCATGTCACCTGCAGGAACAAGAGTCATATTGACAAACACAGTGACATGGGAAGAGCATGGATTTAGAATCAGACAGACTTTGGTTCAAGCCTAAGTTCCACCACTTAATGAGAGACTTGGGGCAAGTCCTGTAACTTCACAGAGCCTCAGTTTCTTTCATGTCCATCTGTAAAATGGAGGTAAATGCATGCCTCAACAGGATACTTAAAAAATCAGATCAACTAAAACCATGTATCAGAAAAGCACCTTGGATACGGAAAAACTCTGTGAAAATGTTATTTTTACTATTGTGAAATTGGTCAAGTTGCTTTTAGTGCATCCAAAGGGACCTCCTGGGGCCTTTTCTATGCACACTCCTTGCCCCTCATCCAAAGGCCAGGATATTGTGCTGGCCTGGCTGCTTTGGAGACCTCTCTCACATCTGAGGAAGAACATTCAAAATTACACTAGCTTCCTTCTGTTGTTGCAGCCCCCACATGAGTCTGGATCATTGTTTCTGTGGCTCTCCCCCCTGCTATGTGTGGTCCATGATGCTGGGTTGGTGAGGTGAGGAGTCGAAAGAAAGATTTCTTGGACTCTCAAGGTCTGGCAGTAGTGCTCTTTTATTTAGAGAATAGTGTGGAATAGCATGGGGACAGGACCCACGGGCAGGAGGAGCTGCTGCCGCCACTGCTGCAAACATGGGTTCAGGATAGGGCTAAATTTGAGGCATAGATACTTGAGTTATCTCTTTATAAGACAAAAGAAAGAATGTTTTTAAAAAAGTTGTTAAAATGGTATCAGTGCCTGTAGGGTCTGGTTATTGGGTGGTCCTATAACTTTTAGATAAGAATCAAACCTGATTAAGTAAATGGCAGAAGCCACCGCTTAAATGTTATCTTCAGCTAAAGACAAAGGAGGATGTTGGGGGGGTCAGTTACATGAAGTTGCCAGACAGTAAACAACTTAAGTCCTTGCCTTCCCCATTAAGAGTTTCCAGAGATAAGGCCATCCCTCCTTCCTCCTGGTGCAGAGAGGGAGACACCCCCCCCCCCCACCATGGAGACTTCCTTCACAAATGCAAATGTCTCTCATTAAAGGGCAAGCAAATTCCACTCCTCAGAGCCTCCTTCTCATGTGCAGTTTTTAAAAGTAACCAGCCTAAAATCCTCATCAGTCCATTCTCAGACTGGTTTGCAGATCAGAGAGACCTTGCTTTGAATTCTGCTCTCCAACTCTTCAGTGAGTTACTTAGCTGTCTGACTTTTGATCTCCGTATGGGAAAAATAATAGCAGTGTATCAGTTAGAATCCTTTTGACTGTAAGTAGCAAAACAATCCAACTCAAGTTGCCTTAAGCAGTAAGGACATTGATTTTCTTACATAACAGGACGTCCAGAAGAATTCAAGTTTCAGGGCTGTTTGATTCAGTGGCTCAATTGTGCCATCAAGGAGTCTGGTCTTTCTCTCTCCTGGCTCTGCCATCTTCATTCTGGCTCTGCCCAAACTGTTAGCTATATGGCTGCAGCTGATCTAAGCATCAAAGATTAAGGAGCCTTTTCCAAGAAGTCCCCCAGGATCATTCTCATCACAACTCACTTTCTAGATGAGAGGTGCACCTGGCCATTTCTGAACCAACCACTGGGAAAGGGATGGGACTACCCTGAGATGAATCAGGCCCATCATTGGAGCGAGAGTGTATTTGGTTTTCCTGAAGCTGCACTGAGGAAGAACAAAACTGTGATTCAGTTAGAAGAAAGGGAAAAATGGATGCTGGGTGGGCAACCAAGAGTTTCCTCTGCCAGGACTCCATCAAGCTTATGAGAGGGTTAAAGGAAATAAGGTGATGAAAAGGACAACACTTATTCCCTTTACTCAGTATTCACCGAATACTTCTGTACTCCATGGGGGTGAGTGTGGGAGTGGTTTTCCCATATCAAGCAATTCTTCAGTTCTCAGCAGACACTGACAGGGGGCCCTACAAATTTAACTCAATTCCAACACTACGTACCTGGAGACAGAATCAGATCCAACAGGTTAAGGGCTCAGTCCCACAAGACTGCCCCTACCCCATTTCAGATGCCAATCTCAAGTCCAGGTTACCACCTATGCCACTGACTGATGGGCTATAAATCAGAGCTTCTCCTTGGGTTTGCTGAGTGGTTCACAGAAGTCAGGAAAAAGAGTTTACTTACTCAATTCTTGACTTATTATAAAAGGATACAACTCAGGAATAGCCATATGGAAGAGATGCCTAGGTTAAGGTATGAGGGAAGGGGTGTGGAGCTTCCATGCCCTCTCAGGGCTTACCACCCTTCCAGTCCCTTCATCTGCTTAGCAGCCTGTAAGCTCTCGGAACTCTGTCCTTTAGAGATTTTTATGGAGGCTTCATTACACAGGCATGCTTGATGAAATCATTGCCCATTGGTGATTGAACTCAATCTCCACCCTCCTTCCCCTACCAGAAAGTGGGGGTGTGGGGCCGAAAGTTTCAACGCTCTAATTGCATGATTGGTTTCCCTGGCAACCAGCCCCCATCCATAGGGCCTTTCCAAAAGTCACCTCATTAACGTAAACTCAGATGTGGTTAAAAGGAGCTTGTTATGAATAACAAAAGACATTACCTTAGCCTTTATAGCACTTATAACTTAGGAAATTAAAGGATGTTAGGAGCTTTGTGCCAGGAATGGAGACAAAGACCAAATATATATTTCTTATTATATCACAATATTACAGGTAGTGAGCGTTTAATAAATGGTACCCATTAGTATTATTGTTCTCTTTCTTCCTTCTCCTGTCAAACTCTTTCTATCCTGGATCTGGTTGCTTCAAGATCCAGATGTGTGATCATATAGACATTCCAAAAATGTGGCAGTTTCTGGTATCAAGGAGAAAGATGGGAACAAGTCTTTTAAGCAGAGGGGACAAAAAAATCCTTCAAATCCTAACTGTGCAGAATTCTCCTTAAGACCAACATTGGTCACAGGTGTCCTTGGAGCAGCCCTGTGGGCCTCTTGCTGTGATGGCTGTGTTTGGGGAGCAGAGGGCCTGGCACAAGTCCTCCGAGGTTAGTCTCTAGCTGTAAGAACTTGCCCCAGCAGCCACCAAGCTCTCTGTCTTCATCACGACCCCAAGGCCCTCATTCCTCTTCATTTGCTAATGCTCTCCAGCAAATGAGACCGTGTGCTGGTGATCCTCAATATCCTTTGGGCAGAGCTGTCCTAAACAAAACTGTGAGTGCAAAAGGGATAATATTTTGAAAATGATAATCTGATATAGTTTTCATTCGCCTGTAGTGCTTGAGTCATAAGTCTGAGCATTAGGCTTATTACTCAGAGAAAGAGGGCGATTGTTTCTAAAAATAGCAAAGATACTGTTTTTCATAGTCCATTCTTGGATATGGGTTTCCACATTAGAACATTCCAAAGCATGGAATGGGTTAGTTTTTAACAAAGCTATCTGGATCAAATGGCTTCTCTTAAGAAGATATATTCCTCATGTTTCCCAGTTGGGGGTAAAGGAAAAAAGTGTCACGTAATAACTCCCTGATGAGGGTCCATGTCTCCACCCACACTCGGTTCCTTCACTCTTTTCTCTCGTCTCATTGCTTTTGCACTATTCTTTCTACCAGCCTTAGCTTTCTCTTTGCCTACCATTTTTTTCACCCTTCAAGATGCAGCTCACAATTCATCTTCAGGAAAACTTTTCTTGAATAACCTTGGATTACACAGAATCATTTATGCATGTCTTCAGATTTAGGGGAAAGTTTGAAAGAAGATGTTAGTCTTATAGTTGTTTAGTTCTGCCATATGTATCTATTCTAAGGACAACAGTGTAGTAACTGTACCTGAGATAAGTAGAAAACAATGTAGGTGCAACCAACCTTATTAACTGGAAATTTCATTCTAATTAAATGGATATTATTCCAGAGAGTACAGAAATATCAAGCGATAGAGACAGAGGTGTTCAGAAATTTGTTGCTTCCTTTTGAAATATAGCAAAACACACCAACCAACCAATCAACCAACAGAAATTCCATTGAGATATGTTGCTTCCAATGATCCTCCTGTGGGCAGGTCACTCTGGCTTTTGAAGCTGATCAACATGGTAAAACCACATTCTCATCAGTGATCTAAACTTGTGTAACACTAGCAAGCAGACTGGTTGCAGAAGCAAGAATCCTCTTTCTTCATCTAACTCTATGGTTAAGAGCAAACCTTCACACCTGTGGAAAAAAAAAGGCAGTGTATTGTTGGCAAGGCAGCATCTAGGACCCATCTTTCTTGGTCCCAAAATTTCTTGTCACAAATTCATTAGCTTCCCCTTGGAGTGTCCACTTAGATGCAGTTAATGAACATTTGTTATTCAATAACTAATTTTATATATATTATATATACATAATTTAATTTATATTATATAAATATATGTTTTATATATAAATGTTTATATAAATATACAGATAATTATGTATATTATATATAATTATATATATATCCAAAATCTCCTAGCAATATTATCAAAAATATACAGAGATTTCACAAAATTAAAACAAGACATCACCCATTTCTAAAGCTGACGCCAGATATATATTATATTAAACTGGTTAATTCACAGGATTTACTCACCAAATCCAAAGAGGCAGAGGGGCACCTTAGAACAAGGGAGATTGTTAGATGCTGAAGTTATCAGATAATAGACTTTTGACTGAGGTTCAATAGTTCTTCCACCCCAGACATTAGTAATCAGACTGGCTTTTTTGGATTGGATCCCTTCTTTTAGACACATTTCATCTCATACCCAGAGGATTTTCCAAATCTCCCATCTGCTGGGACTTTCTACCTGATGTTTTAAGTTTCTTTTTCTCTTAGCCAAACCCTTTACAGGAATATGTCCTTCTCAAGTGTTAGCATTTTAGTTTCTTTTTCTGTATACCTTTTATGAGGAGGTATCTTTTTAAAATGTCAGTTCTGTAATGCTTTTCATTTCTTTACCTAAGCATTTAATGTAATTAATAATCAACAACTTCCTGTCATGTAAGTCAGTGACCATTTCATCCCCTCTGATGTGGACACTCCTGGAAGTAGTTAAGTCTTAAGATATTGCTCCATGAATAAATCAGTGGAACTTTGTTCTTTTGTTTAGTATAGATGAGCATGTTTAACAGGAGAATAATGCAAATCATTTCATCCGGTCTCCTTCAAAGGTCCACATATGGGCCTCAGTCAAGTGAGCTTTCCCTTTTATCCAACCTCTGCCCAAGGAGAGGAGATGGGCCAGTGGCAACTGGTGTAATACTCTTGTTTGCAAGTTTCTTAAACTTCCTGAAATGAAGTACTGACTCATTGTTAGAGAGATCGTGTATTTCAGATCCAGGGTTCCTTGAATCCCATAAACAGGCAGGGGTCAGTTGGATTTCAACAACCACCTAGTATGCCTGCAAATAACTGACACCATCTGAGATTGTGGTAGAGACCTCAGACAGAAATAGTAGCATTTGGAATTATTTGAAAAATAATTCCTCAATCCAAATTGTATTCTTCTGTTACTCTTTCTCAAAGTACACTATTCTTTCCTATCAGAGCATTTATAATAATTTTAATGATATGTTTGAGTCCTTATTTGTTAATATTCATCTCCCCTACCCATCAGGAAGCTCTAAGAGGCAGGAACCGCATCCTTTACTATATTGCTATCATTTTTGAGATATTACTCACCTATATAAAAATATACAAGTCATAAGTACACTGGTCGATAAACTTTTATCTGCATATACACCCACGTATCTACTCCCAGGTCAAGATATAGACCATTTTCACCACTCCAAAAAGTTATTTTATGTCACTTCCTAGTCAATATTCTGACTTATATCACAATAGATTAGTTTTGCCAGTTCTCGAACTTCATGTAAATGGAAATACAGTATGTATACTCTTTTATGTCTAGTTTTTTGATATATATGTTTTTGAGGTTCATCCTTATTTTTCTATGTCTCTAGCTTTTTTTCATACTAGTATATAATATTCTATTACATGAATATATCACAATTTATGTACCATTTTCCTGCTGATAAACATTTGAGTCATCTCTAGTTTTAGCCACAATGAATAAAGCTGCTATGAACATTCTTGTAGGAGTCTTTTTGTGACATACATATTCATTTCTTTGGGGTATATACCTAGCGTAGAATTGCTGGGTCATAAGCTAGGCATATGTTTAACTTTAGAGTATGCTGCTAAGCAGTTTTCCAAGCTAGCTGAAACATTATATATGCTTCTCCCAGTAGCAACTGAGAGTTCTAGTTGCTCCATGTTCTGCCACAAGCCCAGCTGGGCTACGGCGGCGGGATATCGTGCTGAGAGACCGAAGAAATGACCCGGAGACCGCAAATGAGACATATAGGTTTATTGGGTCTTACTTATGGGAGAGTGTCCAGTGGCGGCCTGCTGGATGGAAGTATGCGTATGCCTGCAACTGCCCCCTAAGAGAAGCTTGCTTAAGTAGGCAGAGGAACAAAGTCTCCATGCTTGCCAAAGGGCTGTCCTTGGGACGACCAGCGTTCCCAGGAACAGTAGCTCACATGGAGGGGCTCTGTGTCCTTGTAAGATGTGATGTTCTTCTCCTGGGGTAGGAGAGGATCCAGGCTGGCCAGGCCCAGATCTCTACAGATCCCTGTAGCTGGGCTGCCAGCCCAGAAGGGAGCCAGAGGGACACATGGTTGCGATGGGTCTGGGGGTTTCCACTGAGCAAGCAAGGCCCAGGCCCTACATTCCACCTCCTATGTGTCCTAATGGCCCTCACAATCTTATCGTGTCATTCTTCCACCAAGTCCCTTGAGCCAGACACATAGAGGAGCATTGTAACCAGATACCACAACAGCAACAGAGAGCACAGCAGGAGAATAAAGGAAATAATAAAAAGGCAATGACACCAAAGAAAATGTTGCCGGGTGGAGGGGGGGCATTGTATCCAAGCGGATACCGGGTCAGTGGACAGGTTGTCAATGACTATGTGAGCATATAACGAGCCATTGTGGAGGAAACATTGTGAGCATAATCAGGGATATATACACAACATTCTACTTTGATGAGGGCACAGGTCCCGCCTTGGGCTGCAGTAAGCATGTCCAAGGCCATTCTATTTTGTAACACTACTTGTCTCATCTGGGAGGTTTCTTCATTTAGTAGAGTTGTTTCATGTCTGGCATCATTGAGGGCTGTTGCCATATGTTGGGCTAAGGCAGACACTTGCCATTCTACATCCACAACTGTGCCTGTGGAGAAAAGATGGTGAGGGGGTGAAACCATCCAGCAGTACGTCACACACGATGGCGTGCACGGACTGCCTCCCAGTTAGAAGGAAGCTGTTGAAGAGAAGACAGGATGCATGCAGGGGTGTAGGGGTGCCCCACGTGCATTGCCAGTCCAATTATAGGGCAGATAGGGCCAACCAGCCATGGGCGCCACAAGCCCACAACCACCCCCGAGAAGAGGCATAGGCCCCTTTCGCGGTGTTGTTTTGTTTCCCCAGCACATATCAGCAGTAATGACAACTGTTTGGTTACACATTGCTTTAGGTATCCATCCCATACTTTTTGAAATACTTTCATTTGACGATGTGGAGTTATGGCGTTCAATGCACCAGGGAAGTAAACCCTTCAATTCTATTTGTACAGCAGTCAACCATCTTACCCCATCAAAAACAGAGTTCCCCACCCTCAGAGTTACATTAGTCTGCTCACGCAAAAGCTGAAAGGTATACTTTTGCGTGGCAGCATAAGAGAGTAAGGACAGGCTGCTTGACGCAAGGGAGGTGGGAGTGGGAAAGTGGGGGGCACTCTTCACTCTCGCAGGGCTCTCCAGTCAGAGGTGTTGACAGCTTGCAGATGGCATGGTAACGCCGTGGTTGAAGAGAGATGCAGCTCACCGCATACCCTGCAGTTGGGGTGATTATGTACATCAGCAACGGTGTGTGTCCAGGCAGTGAAAGGTTGGCAGACGTTGTCCTAAGGATGAAAAGTTAGTTGTTTAGAGGGGAGTAGAAAAGGGAGGTCATGACCATCCAGCAAGACGCATGCAGTTGCAGTGCCTTAAGTCAGTATGGTACCAGCTCATCGTTTCAAGCCAGGCTGGCAATACCATACCGCTTGTCCAGTTAGTGTGGGCACCCCAGGGGCAGTGGTGTTGGATAAGGGAGGAACAGCAACACACCAGAGGGAAAGGATAAATGTACCTTGAGGAATTGGAGGCCCTGGATTAGTAAGTTTGGAGGTTTGGGGTGGTCCCCCCACGATAAAAGGTGTCACTGTGAAACCCTGCTCCAAGCCTGTTCTCCAAGGAGCTAAGAGACCACACCAGCAGGGCCCCAACTGCCAGCCCCAGGGCCAAGTGACGACGTGAGTCCCAGTAGGGAGTTCTTGCGGCAGAGGCACAAGCAAGTTGTTCTGAGTGCCCAACTGTGGTTGTAGTTTCTCTCCTTGATTAGCTCTCGTCTGTACATGTACTGTTGTATCAGGTCCTTGTGTTAATGTCTGATATGCACTGGGTTGAGTGCATCTCTCATGTTCATTTAGTTGGCGTATTGCCATTGTCAGGAATTTTGTCCAGCGGGCCAGAGTCCCACCTTCTGTCCTTAGTTGTTTCAGCAGGCCATTCATTCGTTCCATCAGTCCCGTGGTCATGGGGTTGTATGGCAGGTGAAAATGCTACTGTATGTCCATTTGATCAGCTCACATCTGTACCTGGTGGCCAGTAAAATGCGTACCTCGGTTACTGTCAATGTCTGTGGGAACACTGTATGCAGCACAGAGGTGCTCCAGGCCTCTTATGGTGGTCTTCTGGGTAGCCTTCTTGCTGGGGTATGCCTGCAGCAGTCCTGTATATGTGTCCACACAAGTAAGGGCATACCAACAGCCATCAGAGAAAGGCAAGGGCCAGATGTAGTCCACCTGCCAGCATTGAGCAGGCTGGTTGCCTCTGGCTATTTGGTCTGTGTCCTGGGGAATGGCCCGGGGTATCTGCAAGGAGCAGGAAGGGCACTCCTGACAGACCTGCATCATGTCCACATAGTGCAGAGGGAGGCCCCAGGCCTTAGCAATAACTCAGAGGGTTCTTTGTCCTTTATGTTCAGTCTTCTCGTGTAGCCATTCTGCCACTCTCTCAGCTGTTGTTTCTTTTAGGAGGCGAATTTGAGCTAACTCATCTGCTTGTTGGTTTCCTGGTGGTGTTGTTACCTGATGTGCAGACACATGGTATACTGTTATCGTCATTCCCTGGACCCGTTGCCAGATAGCATCCCAGAGTTCTGCCCCCCATAATGGGCAACCATTAATAGTATACTTTTGTCATGCCCATTGGGCCATCCACAGGGTGAGCCCTTTATAGACTGCCCGTACATAGGCGTATTGGATCGGGCTCACGAGTCAACACCATCCAGGCAGCCTGCAATTTGGCCCGGTGACTACTGTACCCAGAGCCAGAGTCCAACTACATGCTGTCAGTGGAAGACTGGACGGCCACTGCTGTCCACTCGGGGGGGGGCGGGCAGTTTCCCCTTGTAGAGCCATCCGTATACCAGGCCTCCACTGGGGTTGGTCCTTTTCCTTCCCGTACATTTGTCAGGGTTTCAGGCACGGGTACCTCATCTAACGGGGTTGGTTCTTCTGTGGTATATGTTACTGGTCCTAGGAAGGCATGCAATTCTGCATTTAGGGGACTACTGGTGAAGGTCCCTCTTTGTTGTAAACATCCATGCCATTTGGCTAGTGTCTGTGTTTGGGCTGTTCTGTAGTGGGGCCTTTGGAAAGCATCCCGCAGGTACCCCGCAATGGGCAAATAAGTGAGGACCGTGACTGGCAGAGAGCGGGTCATGGGCTCCACCTGCTGAAGGGCCAGGTAAGCAGCACACAATTGTTGCTCCAAACATGTACCAGTTTTCAGCCCCTTTCCACAACTGGGACCAGAGCCAAGGGGCACTCGTTTATTGCCTTGTCTCTTCCAGAGACCCCACCTGAACCCCTCTGGGTAACTGGAAACGTCCAATTCACATGGTTGTCCTTGTATTAAAACACCCAAGGACTGGATTTGTTTCACTGTTATTTTGGCTTGGGTGATGGCCTCCTGCTCAGTGGTCCTCCAGTCCCAGATAATACACTTTGGCACCAATTTTTAAAGAGGCCACACAGCCTGTATCTTATCTATCACAGTAGCAGGAACAACTTTTGTATTACCTGACCAAATAACACCCACGTATTTGACAGACAACCCAGACCCTTGCACTTTGTTGTCGTTTACCACCCATCCTTGTTGGCATAGGTAGGCTTCTTGGAGGACTGGAAAAGACTCAGAGGTTAACATGACATTGTCAATATAACGAAACAAGGTAACATCAGGGGGTTTTGTCCATTGATGGTGTTATAGCAGCATTGCCGCAGGGTGGGGTGGAAAGTGATGGAAATCATTTTGCTCATTTCCACCCCTGACAGCAAAATGCTTTTTGCTCCTGTAGACCAATACATTATTTCCATGTGTAACCGGTTTCCAGTCACCCAATACCCAAGCCACCTGCATGGTGCTGCAGGGATGGGCCAAGGTCCTTTGGCCCTCCCCTAGTTGAAGGGGCTAGGGTGTTCCCAGGCTGTCGCTGGGGCTGAAGTGAAAGCCACCAGAACAGTGTTTGGCTGTTTATCATTTTTTTTTCCTTCCCAAGGGGTGCTTGCTGCTTCCCTGGGCTGCAGCTGTCAGTCGCTGTGCAGACTGCTTTCTCTGCGCCTTGCCTGGCCTCAGTCGTGCTGCACTGCAGAGAAGGGAGGGGCGGGGAGTTGCCGCTGCCTTTCATTTGTGCTGGTGCAGGTGGCTGGACCAGCATTCACTGTGTTCTCTCTGCCCCGGAGGCACTTTCTGCCTTAGCTGGGTACACTCTTGGCCTGTCCTTGCTCCTGTGCAGACATGGGAGCCAGTGGCTGTTTCTGTGACTGGCTTACTTTTAATATTGAAACTTGTTTATTTTAATCTCAGCCAACTTGACCGTACACAAAACTCACTGTTTTACTTTCACAAACCGTCAGTCACTTACTTTTGACAAATAGAAACGGCAAGCAATAGGATGTATTGGAGTATACGAGGAAACCATTTGGTGTAAACCTAATTTGGCCTTTGTTTTTCCAAAAGGGGCTGATGTGTCCATTGAGCATGCATTGTTTATTTGCTTTCAGCATTTCCTATGGCAGGAACAAATGCCCTTAAGATAAAGGCGCAACTTCCCCCAACATTGGCATTTCCTTAAGGATAAGCATCTTTCCTTAGGCTAGGAACTGATTGCTGCGCTCACCTTTGACCACCCAGCTTACCTGTGACCACCCAGCTGGAGACAACAGACTTGCCACCCTGCTGTGTCCACTGAGACAGCAGACCTACCTGCTGTTTCCATCAATCGCTGTGCTGACAGAGCAGTCTCGCGACTATTGTAAAAGGGACATTTCCATCATATGTGAAACATCGTCTTTGGAGGTGTATAACTACTCTGTACACTCTGCTTCTTTGGTGCCCTTCCTTCCTTCAGGAAGAAAGGCCCCAGGCCATGGTCCTCACATTTTAGCTCAGATAAACTCACCCAAATTTTCATTTATATATTGGTTATGGATTATTTTCATCGACACTTTTCACATTTAGAATTTGTCCCATGTTTTCCTTCTTTCTTTCTTTCTTTTTTTTTTTTTGAGGAAGATTAGCCCTGAGCTAACGGCTGCCAATCCTCTCCTTTTTGCTGAGGAAGAGTGGCCCTGAGCTAACATCCGTGCCCATCTTCCTCTACTTTATATATGGGATGCCTACCACAGCATGGCTTGCCAAGTGGTGCCATGTCCACACCCAGGATCTGAACCAGCAAACCCTGGACCACCGAGAAGCGTAATGTGGGAACTTAACCGTTGCGCCACTGCGCCTGCCCCACCATGTTTTCTTTCTTTTTTTCCTTCCTTGTACTTTAGGACAAATTTATCTTTTTTAACAAGACGAAGAAAAATATCTTTATTCTTTATACCTGCTTTATTGAAAACATACATTTTACTTTCCTTGTACAGAGACTTTCTAGAAATAGGTGTTTTCTCATAGAAAATTCCTCAGCATGTACAAAACATGTTTGTCAATAAACCCAAGCATCTTTTAGTTTCTTTGAGATAAGTAACTAAAGGCAGACAAATCTGTGTTTAGTAATCAATCTCTAATATTTTATCTTGTTTGGAAAATGGCCTAGATACTCAATGAAGTTTTATCATTAAACTTAATTTAGCAAAACTCTAAAGTTTCCAGTTACCAAAAAGATTTTGGAAGCTGTTTTTCAATCATTTATACCATAAAACATAATTATTGTTAAAAAGTCCTCTGCCCCCCAATTTTTCTCCTATTCCCGTCTATTTAGTTCACTTGTTCCCCCGCTCCAGCAGCTCTGCGCAGTCGACTGCCTCCTGGGGGAATGTGCCTGCGGAACAGGAGGAGGCAGGCGGTGGGACCCGCCCCTGCCAGTCGGGGCTGGTCAGAGCTCTGCCCTCTCCTCAGACTCCCATGGGCGTGTGGACAGAGCCTTGGTAGTTTTGATCTGAACCAGTGTGCTTCCCTTTCTAACTTTAACTCCTCTTGTAGCTGCCTCACCTTCGCCTTAGCTTCCATTTCAGCTTCTGTTGCTAAGCGAACAGTGACAAAGATATGCCACCGCACCACAGCAGCCATCGCCCGGGCTTCTACTTTCTGTTTTCCCACATCAACCATGCCCAGGACTTCCCCTAGGCTCTTTGGTGTTTTCAGGGCGTCCCCGTACTCACATGGTGGGCCCCATCCATAAAGGATGGTGGTGACTGGCCCCCACAGGGAGGACACCAGCCAACCCAGGATTTCCCCCTGCAGATCTCCCTTTCCCAATCCTCATAGTCTCAGTGCTCACAGGGGTTTCCTCGGCCTCCTGGCTGGCTTGCCAAGTGTTCCACCACAAGCCCAGCTGGGCTAAGGTGGCAGGATATCGTGCCAAGAGACTGAAGAAATGACCTGGAGACTGCAAACGAGACATATAGGTTTATTGGGCCCTACTTAGGGGAGAGTGTCCAGTGGCGGCCTGCTGGATGGAAGTATGCGTATATCCACAACTTCCCCCTGAGAGAAGCTTGCTTAAGTAGGCAGAGGAACAAAGTCTCCATGCTTCCAGCCGGTAGCTTTCAGCAGGCCAGGCCCAGCGTCCAGCTGCTGTGCCCAGGGGTGAGCATCCTCTGACCTTGGGGGAAGCTGGCAGTTCTCCAGAGCGGGGCTACCCACCTTCCTTTTGCGTGTGCTGGCTCTGACTGAGGACTTTCTATGGCAAGTGAGGACAGGTGGCTGGGAAGAGGGGACCTGGTCTGAAAGGACAGCATTGGATCCAAAGGGCAGAAGAATAGATGCCAGCCTTGCCCAGCTGGAGTTTGCACCGTGGTCTGGATCCCAAGCCTCAGCCACAGCACGACAGACAGCACCACCCCACCCCCTCCTTGAGCTGGTGGCTGGGAGCCCAGGATCTGCCCAGAGATGCTGCTGCTCGCCTAGAGTCCCAAGGTAGGCTGAAGAGTGACCTTGCCCCTCTCTGGGCAGACCTGAGCACCCTGGCCAGGGTTGCTTCTTGTGCCGACCACTTGGTGATGCCGAGTGCTGGGAGGGGTGTGGCACGGGATGCCCAGTTCTCCATGAGCCCCTGACTGTGACCACCCTGGACCTGGCACTTCTGGAGTCACTGTGGCTTACCCATCCCCACCCTTACCCAGTGGCCACCAGGTCCTGGCTGATGCCCCCGAAGCACCCACTCCCCACCTCTCTGTCTTTGCTCTGCCTGCCCTGGCGTGGCACTGGTCAGGTGTGAGCCTGGTGCCATTATCTGTCAAAATGTCCATCATTCTTAGACCAAAACAAAAAAAAGGACCTGGGACGACCAGCGTTCCCAGGAACAGTAGCTCACATGGAGGGGCTCTGTGTTCCTATAAGAGGCAATGTTCTTCTCGTGGGATAAGGGAAGATCCAGGCTGACCAGGCCCAGATTGTTACAAATCCTGGTAGCTGGGCTGCCTGCCCAGAAGGGAGCCAGAAGGACACACGGTTGCTACGGGCCTCGGGGTTTCCACTGAGCAAGCAAGCCCCAGGCCCTACACACCACATCCTTGTCAGTACTTGGTGTTGTCAGTCTTTTTGGTTTTAGCCATTCTCTTCAGTGTGTAACGGTATCTCACTGAGGTTTCAATTTGCATTTCCCTCATGAGTAATTATGTTGAATGAAAATCTCTCGCAGGATGAGCCTGTCTCTCCCACAATCTATAAGTAGAACTGTTTGTTGATTGAGTGGAAGTTAGTTTGACTAAATATAAATGTAGGAGTAATAGAGTTTACCCTTCCTATGTTCTGCTGGCCCAGATTATAAGAGTTCTTTGTTCACCCTAAAAGCATAAAATTGCTATTAGAATACCTTTAATTTCTGTGACATGTAGAGAAATAATCTCACTGGAAAAGATTTTCCTTGGGCTAATACATCTGAAAGTTCGGTTCCACAGAGAGATTTTGTAGGGTGGTTACTGAGTTGGATAGTGTTCCCACAAAGTTCATGTCCACCTGGAGCCTCAGAATGTGACCTTATTTGGAAACAGGGTCTTTGAAGGCATAATTAATTAAGTTATGATGAGGTCATACTGGATTAAGGTGGGCCCTAAATCCGATGATGGGTATGCTCATACAGCCATGTGAAAACACAGAGGCACAGACACAGGAGAAAGGAGGCCATGCAAAGATGGAGGCAGATTTTGGAGTGATGCAGCTACAAGTCAAGGAACACTAAAGATTCCTCGGAGCTATCAGAACTAGGAAGCGGCAAGAAAGGATTCTGCCCTAGAGCCTTCAGAAGGAGAATGGTCCTGCTGACTCCTCGATTTCAGACTTGTACCCTCCTGAACTGGGAGAGAATAAATTTCTGTCATCTTATGTCACTCAGTTTGTGGTAATTTATTATGGCAGCACTAGGAAACTAATACACATGGCTTTATGGAGACCTCCGCATCCAAGGTAATGGAGCAGGGGCAGCTAAGAATTCTTAAAAGCACCACAGTGTGGTGCATTGATGTAGAAGTTCTGCAGTGGAAACAGCAATGCTTCAGGTGTGATTTTCTTGTTTTGGTTAAACTGACTAATACGATGGTGCTAATGAGAAGTACATCCTTGATATTTCAAGATTCTCTGAACATCCAAGGATTAAGTCAAACAATATTTCTGGATTCCATGGGCTCTTAGGAGCCATCTCACTACTGTTGAAGACTTTCTGTTTCATTTGCCTCTAAGTAGAAAGTCTCTCAAGATAGAACACAGCACAACGTCTGGCATAAAGAAGGGTGTCAATAAATATTGCTCAATAAACTTTGTAGTAGATGGGTCTCTTTCAGTTGTCAAGCCGTAGAAACCAACTCAGGCTTACTTTTATGGGCTCTTATACCTGTGAAGACTGGGACACAGTTTGTTTCTGGCTGTGCTAGACCCAGGGGCTCATAAGATGCTCTCTGGGCACTGTCCATTTCTTACCTCCATGCTGGCTTTATGCTTGGGTAGCTTTCCCCCACCTCTCCTTGTAAAGGCTAAGAGAACCACCAGCAGCTCTAGGCTTGCATAATTCTCACAATTAATGGTCCTAATGAAATAAGAAAGGAGTGCTTCTTTCTTATAGTTCCAGAAAAAGCCCAGTGTAAGGTTCTGATTTAGCCTGCTTGGGTAACAATAACTGTGACCAGAGGGGTGGAGAACTCTGGACAGGCCCATATCACATGTATCTGAACCACAAGGATTGAGGATGCCGAGGGATGTTTCTCTCAAGAGACCTCAGCAAACAAAAAACATATCCATCATTTGCCTAAGCTGTCCTTTGGAGTAATTTTTGCAATGGATCACCATTGCTGGTAATTGCTTAGCATAGCCTCCCCTGGTTGTCTCTAGAAGTTTCATTCTTATATTAGTCAGCAGTCAGGAGAAAGCAGACCATAAGCAACAGTCCTTTTCTGGAGCAAATTTCCCTGGGCTAACCCATCCAAAATCCAGTAGGCTATACCTACAGGATCTCAAAAGGAATAAAGACACTAGGGGAAATTTAAACAAACAAAAGCATTAATCTTGACCTTCATTGGTTCCTGGCATACAAAAGACCCATTTTAAGATTGGGAGTCAGGAAGATTTGCAAGGACTCTCTAAACTTTTGAGCCCTGAACGAAATCCAGTAGGGTGATCAATTTGAAACAGAAAGGAATCTATGTCTGGGGAATCAAATTAAGTGTGACTGAGATGCTTAATCATCGTCTCTTTGATGATCGAGAGTTCTTTCTGTCTCCATAGCAAAAGAATTAATCAAACTAGCATTTTAACTATTCAAAATAAACAGGATTTGGAATATAAGGAATTTATTTTATGTTAAAAAAGAAAGAAAAATTGAGTTACAAGTTATTAGTAGTGTTGAAATAAATTTCCAGCCCCAAGATGCAGCCAGTCCTGTCTGGGGTACCACATCAGCAAAGCAAAACTTAGATAACTTGCAGGCCCCTTTAAACGCTCCACTTGACCAGAAATGCGGTCCATGCAGTCAGCTGGTACCTGAACGCCAAGCTAACACTGGGCTCTATGCTTATTTCCTTCTTCCTTATTCATTGTCTATTTTTCTCTTCCTTGTTCCTTCATTCTTTATCCTACAAAAGCTTCCTGCCTTCTGTCCCATTTTGCAACTCTCTAGACCCTTGGGAACAGAGACTGCCTGCTGCATAAAGTGTTAAAGAAAGTTTGTTTGCAGCACCTAAATTGTCTTCTTTAATCATTTTTTAAAAAAATTTTTATTGAGTTAATGATAGGTTACAATCTTATGAAATTTCAGTTGTACATTATTGTTTGTCGGTCATGTTGTAGGTGCACCCCTTCACCCCTTGTGCCCACCCCCCACCCCACATTTCCCCTGGTAGCCACTAATCTGTTCTCTTTGTCTACATTTTTAAATTCCTCATATGAGTGGAGTCATACAGAGATTGTCCTTCTCTATCTGGCTTATTTCACTTAATGTAATTCCCTGAAGGTCCATCCATGTTGTTGCAAATGGGACGATTTTGTTCTTTTTTGCAGCTGAGTAGTATTCCATTGTATATATATACCACATCTTTTTTATTCAGTCATCTGTTGATGGGCACTTAGGTTGCTTCCATGTCTTGGGTATTGTAAATAATGCTGCAGTGAACATTGGGGTGCATGGGACTTTTGGAATTGCTGACTTCAAGCTCTTTGGATAAATACCCAGTAGTGGGATGGCTGGATCGTATGGTAGTTCTATTTTTAATTTTTTGAGGAATCTCCAGGCTGTTTTCCATAGTGGCTGCACCAGTTTGCGTTCCCACCAACAGTGTATGAGGGTTCCTTTTTCTCCACAATCTCTCCAACATTTGCTACCTTTTGTTTTGGTTATTTTTGTCATTCTAATGGGTGTAAGGGGATATCTTAGTGTAGTTTTGATTTGCATTTCCCTGATGCACAGTGATGATGAGCATCTTTTCATGTGCCTATTGGCCATCCGTATATCTTCTTTGGAGAAATGTCTGTTCATGTCTCCTGCCCATGTTTTGATCTGGTTGTTTGATTTTTTGTTGTTGAGTTGTGTGAGTTCTTTATATATTATGGATATTAAGCCTTTGTCGGATGTATGACTTGCAAATATTTTTTCCCAGTTAGTGGGTTCTTTTTTTGTTTCAATCCTGTTTTCCTTTGCCTTGAAGAAGCTCTTTAGTCTGATGAAGTCCCATTTGTTTATTCTTTCTATTGTTTCCCTTTTCTGAGAAGACATGGTGTCTGAAAAGATCCTTTTAATACCGATGTCGAAGAGTGTACTGCACATTTTCTTCTAGAAGCCTTATGGTTTCAGGTCTCACCTTTAGGTCTTTGATCCATTTTGAGTTTATTTTGGTGAATGGTGAGAAAGAGTGGTCAATTTTCATTCTTTTACATGTGGCTGTCCAGTTTTCCCAGCACCATTTGTTGAAAAGACTTTCTTTTCTCCATTGTATGCCCTCAGCTCCTTTGTCGAAGGTTAGCTGTCCATAGATGTGTGGTTTTATTTCTGGGCTTTCAGTTCTGTTCCATTGATTTGTGCCCCTGTTTTTGTACCAGTACCATGCTGTTTTGATTACTGTAGCTTTGTAGTATGTTTTGAAGTCAGGGATTGTGATGCCTCCAGTTTTGTTCTTTTTTCTCGGGATTGCTTTAGCAATTCAGGGTCTTTTGTTGCCCCATATGAATTTTAGGATTCTTTGTTCTATTTCTGTAAAGAATGTCATTGGGATTCTGATTGGGATAGCGTTGAATCCGTAGATTGCTTTAGGTAGAGTGGACATTTTAACTATGTTTATTCTTCCAATCCATGTGCATGGAATGTCTTTCCATCTCTTTATGTCATCATCCATTTCTTTCAGAAAAGCCTTGTAATTTTCGTTGTATACGTCTTTCACTTCCTTAGTTAAAGTCACTCTGAGGTATTTTATTCTTTTTGTTGCGATTGTAAATGGTATTGTGTTCTTGAGTTCTTTTTCTGTTAGTTCGTTATTAGAGTATAGAAATGCTACTGATTTATGTAAATTGATTTTATACTCTGCAACTTTGCTATAGTTGTTGATTACTTCTAACAGTTTTCCAATGGATTCTTTGGGGTTTTCTATATATAAGATCATGCCTTCTGTAAACAGTGACAGTTTCACTTCTTCCCTCTCTACTTGGATTCCTTTTATTCCTTTTTCTTGCCTAATTGCTCTGGCCAAGACCTCCAGTACTATGTTAAATAAGAGTGGTGATAGAGGGCATCCTTGTCTCATTCCTGTTTTCAGGGGGACGGTGCTCAGTTTTTGCCCATTGAGTATGATGTTGGCTGTGGGTTTGTCATATATGGCCTTTATTATGTTGAGGTAGTTCCCTTCTATCCCCATTTTGTTCAGAGTTTTTATCATAAATGGCTGTTGGATCTTGTCAAGTGCTTTCTCTGCATCTATTGAGATGATCATGTGGTTTTTATTCCTCAGTTTGTTGACGTGGTGTCTCACGTTGATTGATTTGTGGATGTTGAACCATCCTGGTGTCCCTGGTATGAATCCCACTTGATCATGATGTATGATCCTTTTGATGAATTGCTGAATTCGGGTTGCCAAAATTTTGTTGAGAATTTTTGCATCTATGTTCATCAGCGATATTGGCCTGTAGTTCTCTTTTTTTGTGCTGTCCTTGTCAAGTTTTGGTATCAGTGTGATGTTGGCCTCGTAGAATCTGTTAGGAAGTGTTCCATCCTCCCTAATTTTTTGGAATAGCTTGAAAAGGATAGGTATTAAATCCTCTCTGAAAGTTTGGTAGAATTCCCCAGGAAGGTCATCTGGTCCGGGGGTTTTATTCGTTAGGATGCTTTTGATTGCTGTTTCAATCTCTTTCCTTGTGATTGGTCTGTTCAAATTGTCTGCTTCTTCTTGACTGAGCTTTGGGGATTGTAGGAGTCCAAGAATTTATCCATTTCGTCTAGGTTATCCATTTTGTTAGCACATAGTTTTTGTAGTATTCTCTTCTAATCCGATGTATTTCTGCGGAGTCTGTTGCTATTTCTCCTCTTTCATTTCTGATTTTGTTTATTGAGCTTTCTCTCTTTTTTTCTTTGTGAGTCTGGCTAGGGGTTTGTCAATTTTATTTATCTTCTCAAAGAACCAGCTCTTTGTTTCATTGATCTTTTCTACTGTCTTTTTTGTTTCCATAGCATTTATTTATGCTCTGATTTTTATTATTTTTCTCCTTCTGCTGACTTTGGGCTTTGTTTGTTCTTCTTTCTCTAATTTAGTTAGGCATAGTTTAAGATTGCTTATTTGGGATTTTTCTTGTTTGTTAAGATGTGCCTGTATTGTGATGAATTCCTCTTATTACAGCTTTTGCTGTATTTCATATGAGTTGATATGGCATGTTATCATTTTCATTTGTCTCCAGGTATTTTTTTATTTCTTCTTTAATTTCTTCAATGATCCATTGCTTGTTAAATAGCATATTGTTTAGTCTCCACCTCATTGTGTCTTTCTCAGATTTTTTCCTGTAATTAATTTCTAGCGTTATAGCATTATGATCAGAGAAGATGCTTGTTATTTCAATTTTTTAAAATTTGTAGAGATTTGTCTTGTTTCCCAACATATGGTCTATCCTTGAGAATGTTCCATGTGCACTTGAGAAGAATCTGTCTTCTGCTGTTTTTGGATGAAGTGTTCTATTTATGTCTGTTAAGTTCAACTGTTTTAGCTTTTCATTTAGCTCCACTGTTTCCTTGTTGATTTTCTGTCTGGATGATCTGTCCATTGATGTGAGTGGGGCTTGGAGGTCTCCTACTATTATTGTGTTATTATTGATATCTTCTTTTAGGTTTGTTAATAGCTGCTTTATGAACTTTCGTGCTCCTGTGCTGGGTGCATAGATATTTACAAGCGTTATTTCTTCTTGATGAAGTGTCCCTTTGATCATTATATATTGGCCCTCGATGTCTCTCTTTACCTGCCTTATCTTGAAGTCTGTTTTGTGTGATATAAGTATTGTGACATCTGCTTTCTTTTGCTTGCTATTAGCTTGGAGTATTCTCTTCCACCCCTTCACTCTGAGCCTGTGTTTGTCCTTGGAGCTGAGGTTTGTTTCCTGGAGGCCACAAATTGTTGGATCTTGTTCTTTAGTCCATTTTGCCACTCTGTGTCTTCTTATTGGAGAGTTCAATCGGTTTACATTGAGGGTGATTATTGATGCGTGAGGGCTTAATGCTGTAATTCTGTCACTCATTATCCAGTTTTCCTGCGTTACCTTTGTTTTTCGTCCTGTGTGTTTTAGCCTACCCACTGACTTCTGCAATTTCTTATGCTGGGTTTCTTAGATTTTTCCTTATTTATGTTTTGTGTCTCTGTTCTGTTGTTTAGTTTAGTGGCTACCCTGAAGTTTGTATTCAGAATCTCGTGTATAATATATTCCATTTTCTGGTGGTCTCTTATTTCCTTGGCCTAGACTGATTTAGTCCCTTTCCTCTTCCTCTCCTAAATTATTATTTTAATCTCTTATTCCAACTCATATTGTGAGTTTGTGGTTAGAGTAATAAGATCGTTTTTGCTTTGGTGATTTCCTTCCCTTTATCCTAATGCTATAGTTGAATATTTGCTATCCTATTCTGATTCTACCTATTTGTCTCCCTACTCTGTGTTTTGTGACCCCTTTCTCCCTTTGTTTCTTTTTTCAGGTATGAGAGCCTTCTTGAGGATTTCTTGTAGTGGAGGTCTTTTGGCTACAAAGTCTCTTAGCTTTTGTTTGTCTGGAAAAGATTTAATTTCTCCCTCATATCTGAAGGATATTTTTTCTGGATAGAGTATTCTTGGCTGAAGATTTTTATCCTTTAAAGTTTTGAATATGTCGTTCCACTCTCTCCTAGCTTGTAAGGTTTCTGTAGAGAAATCCACTGAAAGTCTGATAGGAGTTCCTTTGTAGGTTATTTTCTTCTGCCTTGCTACCCTGAATATTTTTTCTTTGTCATTCATTTTTGCCATTTTTACTACTATATGCCTTGCAGTAGGTCTTTTTCCATTGACAAATCTAGGAGATCTGAAAGCTTCCTCCACACACATTTCTCCCTCAATTCCTAGATTTGGGAAATTTCCTTCTATTATTTCTCTGAGCACCCTTTCTGTTCCATTTTCCTTTTCCATGCCCTCAGAGATTCTGATAATTCTTAAATTGGATTTCCTCATTGAGTCTGCTATTTCTCAGAGATTTTCCACATTTTTTAAAATTCTTAGCTCTCTTTCTTCCTCTGTCTGGAGCCATTCAGCCTGTCTATCTTCGATTATGTTAGTTTGCTTCTCTATGGTGTCTACACATGCATTCAGGGAATCCATATTCTGTTTTATCTGATCTATTGTATTTTTCATCTCTAGTATTTCTGATTGATTCTTCTTTATAGTTTCAATCTCTTTTGTGAAGTAACTCCAGAACTTGTTGACTTATTTCTCTATATTTCCCTTTACCTCATTGAGTTTTTTGAGGATAGCTACTCTGAACTAATTTGCATTTAGTTTACCTATTTCCAAGTCCTCAGGACTTAATTCTGTGTTTTTATTGTTTTCTTTGTGGACTGGAGCTTTTATAAATTTCTGGATGGTAGAGGAGCAGTTTTTGCGCATGATGCTATTATTCGGTTGCAGTTACAGCCTGTCGCCACTAGATGGGGGTCGAGAGCCATGTGTTCTGAGCCCTCCGCCTTCAGTCCAGATGGCTGCGCTCAGTGCAGGTCGGGGTAGGAGGGCACTTTCTCTAACGTGCCAACCTGGATTCTGATCAGCTCTCGCTCTCGGCTTTCCCAGGGCCCTGGCTTGATGGGGTCCCCCCACTCAAAAGCTCTCCTCTCTTAGAGGGTTTCTGCTGCAAGGGCGGTGGGAGTCCTGGACGATCCTGTGGATGCACGACCCCTCCCCCATTCCTTCCTTCACCCGCAGCAGCAATCCCAGTCTCTAGGGGTGGGAGCGAAGTTCTCTCTTACCCGGTTCCAGTTCCTGTGAGGGTGGCTCCAGCCTCTCCGCCCTCGGTCATTTGGCTGCTGTGGGTCTCTGACAATCTCTTTGTTATTAGAATTATGGGTTGAAATTCAGTTGTTCCTCTTGGTTGTAGTTTGGAGGGGAGAGAGTCCTGGGTGAGCTCACTCTGCCATGTTGCTGACATCACTCTCTTTAATCATTTTTGACAGCAGCTAGCATTTATTATAATATAACTTGTGTATCAGGTACTATGCTAAATGCTTAATATGAAATAGCTAATCCTCCCAACACCCCTATCAAGCAGATACTCATCCCATTTCTAAGATACCTCTGGGATTTTCCATTCATCAGTTTACAAGGTATTTTTTTTGTAATGCATTACAATTTTAAAATTCCATCTCTAGGGTTCTTTGAATATAGAATGGGGAAGCAAAAGCCACTCTGCTCCACATGGATCCCAGAAGGATGAAATCGAATAACATGTGCAGGGACAGGAGCCTGGTCCAGGGCCTGACCTAGCACCTGGAAGGTGCTCAGTCGACCGAGGCCCTTTCACTGTCTCCTCTCCTGTTCGTTGTCACTTCTATCTCCACATCCAGCATACTGGTCTGATAAAAAAAAATCATAAGAACAAGGAGAATGAGCTGCCACGGTGAACCATAAACAGACCAAAAATATGAAGCTACTCTCTGAGGGCACATCGCTGAAGCCCAGTCACTGTTGGCTCCATAGAGTGACAGGAAACAGGCGGGCTGGTCGCCTCCAGGTGTCCTCCCTGTGCCATCTTGTTGACATTTCTCAGGGTGCATGCTTCACGTCTGAGATCTCTCAGAACATAGGCTTTCTCTTTCTCAAATGCTTCTCAGGGATTCTTGAGCTCCTGGCTTATTATAAGAAGTATTCCTGCTATTCTGGATATAATTTTTCATATGCAAATGCCTGCTTATAGTTGAGACTCGAGTCTGAGAAGCAATTCTGGACTGTGTCATGACTCTGGAAAATTCTGCCTCAGTGGCTCTTTCCCTGATGCTATGGCTATTTAAAACATAATATTTTTAACTTTGTAAAAGGATTTATGATCATTTTACAAAAATTAGAAGACAACAAGTAAAAGAAAGAAAATAAGAAACACAATCCCACCTGCCTGATCAATACGCTAGTTTATATGCTTATAAATCTTATCTCTCTCTGCAAAGTGTTCATACAATGCAAACTATTTTGTGATTTGCGTTTTGCATCTAAGTGATCCTAAACATCCCTGAAAAGCTAAACAAAAATGCCAGGTAAACATTTGATGTAGGTTTTCCTGCCAACAGTCAGTGCTGTCTGCTTTGCTCTCCCTTGTCATGGCTGGCACTGCCTGGAAGACTTAGGCCTTGTTTATGTTCAGTCTGCTGTGTGACGTTGTTAGACGCAGGAGGGAGGTGTGCAGGGGGTGGAGCAGTACTTACTGCCCGCTGTTCTTCAGGGAGCTATCTCCTCGAACAGACTATCTTGTCACTGAAATGATTCTTTGTCATTTGTAAGGAGACTTGGCAGTAATATTTAGAAACGGTGTCTTTGTTGGTTTTCCCTCTCATTTTATTATTCAATGTGTATGACAATATTGCCGTGCTTATCACAATATTCTTGGGCTGTTGAGGGGAGTGGGAGAGAAAAGAGGAACATTCTTTGCTAGAGATTTTGGCACAAGAATTATCATTTTCATTTTAAGAAGACTCAGAATGGCTGCACTGCCCCAGGTCAGACTCCTGTAACAGACACCTTCAGAAGCCATCACCTTACAGTGCAATCACACATTGACCCAGGCGAGACGTTCTGTGAGCTTGTCTCCCCGGCCTTCCGAGTACATGCTGTTCATCATCTTTCTGGAGAGTGCCTCTCAAACAGCAGAGCTACAGCTTCCCTGGAGGTCTTGTCCCTAATCTTGACGCAAAGACAGATTCCACGTTGGAGGCCACCCCTCTGACTGCCACTGGCTGGTGTGGAGCAGCCTCTGGCAGTAGGTACCTCCATTTCAGATCTACTAAAGAGTTCTGTGTCGCTAAGTTGTTTGACTTCTTGTGGTGAATAGATGAGTTGGCAGTGGGAACAGAGCCCATTGTCAGAGAGAAAACTAAGAAATGGATAAATTCAGAGGCAGAGGCCACGCGAGGAACTGGGAATGCTCTCAGAGCTAGGCTTCCCCCAGAGCAACTGCCCATCATTGGAGACAGGAGTTAGCTTGTTATCTCTCGCCTGGGCCTCCTTCTGGTCGATCGGTCTTATCCTCTCTCTGTGTTTCTAACTGCCATTCTGGTTTCTCTTAGCATGGAGGCTCTTGCTCTGGACTCTAAAATTTACCCTGAGTTTAGTGATATTTCAGCAACTGGCCATGACTCTTGCTTGTGTTTTGACTGTGTCATATTTGGCCTCTTTCTTTGTCATTGCCACCTTTTCTGACCGCACCTGGTCACCTTGGGCTACAACTCCCTCCAGGTTTGGTGGGATCCTCCACCTCCCAGTCATTTGCTAGACACTCTACTCTCTGTGCCCTCTAGTTGTCCCAAATAGAACCACAACACCTGGAGGCAGAATTGACTGCTGGGAGGCTGGACCCACTTTTAAAGACCAACCAGGATCCAGGTTCCTGTGCAGGCTCAGCTGTTTCCCACTATGTTTGCTTAAAAGCACCACACAGGCCTGAGGCAGCAGCACTGTGGGGCCCGGGGCCTTCCTGCACAAGTGCTCCATAAGCTCTGGGTAGGGTCTGATGAGCACTCCTGCCCTGCCCATATATTCTGCAGGACAGAGACAGAAGAGTAGGAGGGCAAATGAGTCACCATGGGAGCATAATCTCCTCTCTGAATAACAGAAGTCCACCGGATTATATCTGACCTCTTTTCCTATACCAGCTTTTGTCCTGAGGGAGACCATTACACAGAACAGAAAGAAAGATCCTTTGCTTATTGCATTTGTCATCTGGGACCAATTATTGAGAAGTGGTACATTAATTGAGTGGACAGTCTCTAACAAGTGGTACTGTAGTGATCCTCATCCCAAATGATCCAGAGTTTTCCGTGAGAAGAGCTTGAGAATCTTTGCAGCACCAGACTAAAACAAGGCTCTACCTGTGATCTCAGTGAGAATGAGGAAGTCCGCAGCTCCACTGATAATAAGGAAATTATCCACTTACTTATGTCAGCCAGCGAGAGAAGTGGCCTTTCCTTGACAAATTTGCATTGCATTTTGTGCTCTGATCACTGTGGTTGGAGGACTTGGAATGTCTCAGAGGTGCTCTGTCCAGTGCTGCACCAGATGTTGTGACAGAACCGTTTTTAGTTGTTCACAAAACTATCTTTAAAAGTAATAAAAAAAAAATAAGATTGCCACCCTCATCAAGAAACATTTGTTTTAGCAAACAGATAATGACGTAAATGGACTTGAGTTCAGATTCTGGGTCAGACTCCATTATTAGCTGGTGACTTGGGACAGCTATTACATCTTGCTTGAGGATTAAAAGGAATAATGCATGTAAAGTGAGCACAGAGACAGTGTAGGCATACTAAACACTCAAAGAAGAATGATTTGAAGTAAGTGTATTTGTTTCCCATAGCTGCTGTAACAAATAACCACAACTTAGTGGCTTGAAGCAACACACATTTATTATCTTATAGTTCTGGAGGCCAGAAGTCCTAAAGTCAAGATATTCTTCTGGAGGCACTAGGGGAGACTCCATTTCTTTGCCTTTTCCAGTGTCTAGAAGCTGCCTATATTCCTGCTCACGGCCCTGCATTGCTTCAACTCTGCTTCCATTGTCACACTCCTTCTCTCACTCTCCTATCTCCTTCTTTCACGTATAAGAACCCTTGTAACTAAATTGGCCCATCCAGGTAATCTAGGATAATCTCTCCATCTCAAAATCCTTGATTCAATCACATCTGCAAAGTCTCTTTTGCCATGAAGGTAACAGATTCATAGGTTCTGGGGACTGAGATGTGATCTCTTTGGGGGGGCCACTGTTCTGCCTGTCCAGGAATTTATTTCCTCCTCAGGTCTTTGGCGGATCATTTGGCAGCACAGAGAGACAGTGGCATGGCTTGGATAAAACGAGGGTTGGAAATGTCTAAAGATTTAAGAACTTTCAAGTTTCAGAGCAGAGGTGAGTAGCCCTTACTGGTATGTAGATTGACTACTTAATTCCAAGCAGTTATTTCCCAAACTCCAATCATGAAGTAACAGTGAGGGCAAGCAGATAGGTACAGAATAAAGCTTTGACTTCTGAGTGTTACAGCCCTTGGCCAGATTCAGGTCTCGGGCAAATTATTCTATGACTAATGGTGGATTTAGCAGTCCTGATCCTACTCTCAAGCTCTCCCATATTGTCAAGATGCTCCAATCAGAAAGGAACTCAATCAAAAAACTTTAGCCTCATATTCTTGTAATAGGCACTAAGAAGAAACAGTCATATTTGAAAAGCTGTCACATTGGTTATTAAGACTATAATTAATGATCAGCATCACGGAATGATGAGGCTGAAAGAAACTTTAGAGGTGATCTGTTCCAAATGCTCATTTTCTGGATGAGGAAAGGATTTGGAAAGGTTAAAAGAATTGCGAAAATCAGAGAGTGGCAAAACCAAGGGGCTGGGTTCTGGGGTCCTGGATCCCCTGTGTGGTTCTCATTCCCATTTGAATGGGGCCACAAACCTGCAATTGTGGAATAACTGTGAGTAGTGGTGTCATGCTGCTATGAGAGTTGCCAGATTCTCCTAATTTGCATGATTAGTGCACTTTTCTCATTTGTATTTTTGAGTACAGTGTAAGTCCTATACCCTAGTCCAACGTTTCTCAAACTTTAGTGGGCATCCAAATCTCCTGGAAGAATTGTTAAAACACAGATTTCTGGGCCCTACTCTGAAGATTGTGACTCAGTCTGTCTGGAGTGGGGCCTGAAGATTTGCATTTCTACAAGCTCCCAGGTGATGCAGATGCTGCTGGTCCCCAGACTTCACTTAGGGTAGCACTCCTCCAGTCTGCTATTCTTTCCCAGGAGAGATGGTGATGGAGATTAGTGTTCGTTACAAAAGGAAAACAGAAAGGAAGGTCATAGTCAGCTTCTGTGATGTAAAGCACAATCATGCAATAAGACAGGCTGTTATCTTGAAAAAGAATTTTCCACATCTGGAAATTTATCCCTTCTTTTAGTACATAAAAAGAAAAACCAAACTGGAAGCATTTAGCACATAGACCTGTCTGTAGAATAGAGGGAATTGCCCTTCCCACCACTAAGATTTAGACAAATCAGAGAGGAAGGAGGATATGACATGTGGAAGCCCTGCCCATTTTCAGGGCCAGAGATTGTAGGAAGGAGATGGGAAAGGAGAGAAAAGTGTGTCCTGATTTCCTCTCTCTGAGCTTCAGGCTCAGAGAGGGTGTAGGATAAATTGAGGGGAGCGCCCAGGACAGGGAATACTTGATGTTAAGGGCTCTGGGAAGAGTCTGCCTGCAGGGGCCTACCCTGAGTAGTCTGGGGAGCAGCTACGTCAACTTGGAAGCACACGATCATATTTTGTGGTTCTGCTGTGGCCTAAAGACACAGAAGTATCTGAGAAACTGGTCACCATAGCAGGGTTAAGATGTCTCTTTAGAGAATACTACTCAGGATCACATCCTTGAGCAGATGCCCAAGGAAGGTTCTAGTTGGGGATCACAGCCAGGCTTCAGAGAGGTCTTTAGTGCCTACAGGAAGTGAGGGAGCTGACCAAGCCCGCAAGTGCTACTGGGTGCCAGCAAGCTGTGAGGGGCCAGGTCATGACCAGGTGAGTTCTCCAGCCACAGGCTTCCACTGCAAGGACCAGGAGGGCAGGTGTAACTAGCTAATTAAGGAACAGCACCCTGGGGACTAGAGAAGGTGGAGAACACTGTTCTTGGGCCTCTGCTAGCATGTATGGTGGCTTTGTGCACCTTACAGTAAGGTGCTTTTGTGGGCTGAAGGAAGTCAAAAGGCACCACCCTGGGATCATCAGTTGGAAAGAGGCGCCCCTTCTCCAGGCTGAGGAGGCCACAGACAGGTCACAGCTTGGCTATGAAGCCCCCACCCAACCACAGTGAGGCATCTTTGTTCGAGACACAAATGGACTAATCACAGCAGCTAGGCTCAGCCTCTTTTCTGCCAAGTCTCTACCCCCAGACTCCATCTTAGAGAATTAGGATGAGCAGAAGCCACCTACAAGCATTTGGATTCCAGAGAGACTCTGTTTAAATGACTAGAATGCACTAAGCTTTAAGCTGAGATAGCCTTATGATTAACATTTTTATTCTTCCTGCTTAGAGAATAGGGGCTTGGGAGAAAGGCCAAGTTGGTGATAGACTAAAATTTTTGGCATATTGTTTGCAAGCATTTCTTCCACCCCTGTCTACATGCCCCTCTGCAGTATGACTTTGCTGCTCTTCCCATCCAGAGGAGTGTTTCTTCATACCTTGAATCTGGGCTTGGCCATCTGATTTCTTTGGCCAATGAGATGTTAGCAAACATGAAGGAAGAAGAGGCTTAAAATGTGCTTGTGCACTGTGGCTTACCTTCTTTTTCATCTGGGAACCTTCTCGCACCCTGGAAACAAATCTGGATGAGCCTGTTGGAGGATGAGGTACCATGTGCAGAGAGGCCTGAGAACTGCAGAAACTCTTGGCACAACTGACTCCATCCAAACCCCAGTACTGAGAGTCTTGACCAAACTCTAGCATGGTTTCTAGCAGCTCCCAGGTCTCCCTTGAGTTCTTGTCTGCAAAAGCTCAAGGCTGCCAAAAGAATCTAGCCTTTGTTCCAGCCAACACCTCCAGATAGGTCCCTGACCTCCCTTTCCTGGAGCATTTATTTCAAAAACTTAAAATTGTGAATCCTTCCTCTGTCCCTTCGAGATGTTTGTGTATCTCCTACAACTCAGGAGTGTCTTTCTCAAGGACCTGAAAGTCATTCCTTTAAAATGTAATCAGGAAGGAGAGGACCTCCATCTTCCAGTCTCAGCGGGAGGGTCGGAGCCTAACTTTGATAAGCCTAGTTAGCAGATGCAGATGGCCTAACCCCATTTATGCGGAGCGTTTTTCTTACTCACTTTTGGTAATCTTTCACTTTCCTGATTCTGCTTGAGTCCCCACTTCCTCACTGACCCGGACTCCCTCATTCTCTCTTTAGGAGCCCTAGTCACCTCTACAAATGGAATTGAGCTTAGCTCTTTCCCCTACTGCAGTAGTTATTGAACAAAATCCGTTTTCACCACTTTTATCTAATATCTGGCTCTGTTCATCTCTGACAGGCCCCAATCTGTCCCAGAATCCTAGCTTTCTCAGCTGTGATCTCAGATATGTGAGTGAAGCTTCCTCAGACCATCCAACTCCAGTGGAGGCAGCCCAAATGAGAAGAGATGAACTACTCAACCAGTAATAAATATTTGAGAAATAATAAAATTTGCTGTTTGAACCACTAAATTTGGGGGGTGGTCTGTTATATAACAAGAGCTAACCGATATGATTTAAAAATTTTTTCCTGCAAACTCAAGTTACAGAGCAAGTCAATTTGTGACTCCATTTCACTTGTTAGAATATCTTGTATGATGATCCTACAAATCCAACTAAAAGTGTGCAAACTGAATCCACTAGTGTATTGGATTGCATAACCAAACACAGGCAGACAAATTTTTTAAATCATTAATTTAAACTATACTCTAGGTTAAAACAGATAACAAGTTCACTATGGGAAATAAGCATCCACCCTCCAGGTGAAATGGACTGGCAGCAGGCTGGAGCACTCCAGGTAGCTGTCAATTCTATTCAGTTAGCTCAACATGTCTTGAAGACTCTTACAGAGTTATGATACATCAGTGTGTTGTAATCAGGTATAAGACGGGTTGTAAGTAATTAATTGCTATCAACTTGTGAGTAGTATATGGTAATACTGCCAATGGCTAATTTAACAATTAGAGTGGTCTCCCAGTTCTCCCAGTAGAATGACTATTCCAACTCACTTGCTTTTGGAAGTGCTTTCAGGAGTGGGTGAGAAGCATGGAGCTGCAAAGAATGCAATAAGAGTTGCATGTTGCTGCATAGGAGCCATTTGGTTCATGTCACATAGAAAAAAAGATTAAAAATTTTGGTCTGATCTAATTGATTTCCTGCTACCAATCAACTGATTGATCTACCAACAGCAAAGCAAGAATCTTTGCCTTGGTGCTCCCTGACTCTGTGCTGACCACTCCCTCAGCATGTTTGTAATTTTCTCCTAGGCTTCGTACAGTCTTATTCCTTCAAAATATCCATCTTTTACTGTAGCTGGGAGGACCTTAACTGTTTTGTTTTTTTAAGCAAAATTTACAAAGGCAGTAAAGTAAATTGGCTATATCTTGAATTCCATAAAGATTCTTGAAATGTTTGTTCATAAAATTGGTTCAGCTAGAAATATGTTGTGGGACTTGATTAGTTGGAGGAGAGAGAAGGTGACGGTGATGAATGGTAATGTCTTAACTGCCTTAAGGTGCTTAGTAGCCTTCTGTGAGGGAAACACTTTCATTTATTACCTAGAAGATCAGTGGACTATAATTTATGAAATTAACCAAATTTGGAAATGTTAGTGACATAGATGAAATGATTCAAATGACATTGAAGATGGAAGAATCTTGTACGAAAACCGAAAATTATTTACCACTCAAGAAAGATAACCAATATCTGAGGAGCGCGTCAATGTGAAATGCTAACTCTGTAGATGGGAAAACCCCCAGAAATTGGCAAGTATGGAGAATATTAATAAATTTATGTATTGGCATAAAATACATAATTTGTAATCCACTTGCTTTCTGTTTATAAAGATTCTCTATAGCATTATTGGAATGTTCACTACACTCAAAATTGAAAGTTATATTTGTGCAGTGTCATTTTCTGTGATTATGCTACTCTCTATGTATTATGAAAGCTATTAACCTAGCATACATTTATTGAACATCTACTGTTTTCCAACTACTGTGCTGTGCAACAGAGCAGTTGGAAACAGGTCATTGTCATGTAGTATAACTAGTGCTACATAGAGATAGGTTAAAACTTCTGTGGGAGACAAAATGCTTTTGTATTCATTCTATCCTTAATTTCTCACAAACGTGTGATCCTGCCAAGCAATTATTATTACTCCATATTATGGTCAAGGAAATCGAGGCAGAAAAAGCTGATTTTACATCACTATCATTATTTCCATTGTCATCTTTATAATACTCATCGAGCACTGGCTAAATGCTTGGGCTCATTTAATGCTCATGTATCTGCGAGGTTTACAGAGATTCACTCATTCAATGTTGAGCACCTATTGCTTCCTAGGTGGTGGGAATACAAGGATGGATAAAATGAAGTCTCTGCCTTCAAAGAGCTTTCTACCTAGCATATGTAATACAGAAGAATAGCCTCTAACTTCTGACAGAGCAGTCACTTGCCTAAGACATTGGAAGGAAAGGCAGAGCTGGGATTTAAATACAGATCTATTTGGCTCCAGTACTTGTGTTCACCTCACATCATATGCCCAACACACATTCATTAACTTAATCATTCACTTGCTGTGTCGGGTTCTGGGCCATGTGACACAGCCGGAAAGTCACCAGGGGATAAAACAGCTGGGCCTTGACTCCAGACCTCCCATACCAGTCCAGCATTCTTCCTCCCATACCACTGCAGCCCTCGTGACCCAAAATTGGGCAGACCCCATAGGAAAGACTGAGGGGAGTTGAGGTGTGTGATCTCACCTGGTTCAGAGGCACCACCAGAAATGGGCAACACTTTCCAAGTCTAGCTGAGAGCCCACTGGCCACATCGCCTCTGCACTGCTGGAAAGGTAAACCCACTTCATCCCTCATCCTCTGCTTCTCCTTCCTAGGCTGCCTGCAAGATGCCAGAGATTTACTGTAGGCTCTTATTTATTCTTGTCTCCTTGAGGTTTTGCTTATGGGTACTTTCCAGGTTCCAAAGTGCTGAAAGATATGTCTGTCTCTCTCTTTTTTTTCTTTACTGGGCAGCTTACTGCAGAGCTACCCACAGAAATAACACATTTTAAAAAGATATTGCTACTGATGTAGCACACATTTTAATTTAGGGCTGTCCTTCTTAAAGCCATCAGTCTTGACTTCTGGGGTTTGTCTCACCCAATGAAGGTTGCAGCAAATAAGATTTTTGCCCAAGTTTTTACATTTTAAAAGGAGGTTGTGGGGGACTGGAATTGGCCACCCCAAGATATGTCTCTTTGGCATGAGGATTATTTGGGGCTAGATACTTTTAATAAACTGCAGACAGGAAGGCAACTCTGAAAAGCAGAGTTTACTTACCCTTTGTTAAGAGACATTTACATTGTAAAGGAAATCTCCATCTGTAAAGGTGTCTCCCTCTCCGTACCAGGAAGAAGGGGGGATGAACTTATCTCTAGAAACTCTTAATCAATGCCAAAGGCAAGGACTTAAATCTGCATCTTTTTTTCTGTACTTGTCTGATAACCTCCTGTAACTGACTCCCCCCACCGCCAACATTCTCCTTTGTCTTTAGCTGAGAGGATACTTAAGGTGGTGGCTTCAGCCATTTTAGTGAGTTGCTCAGCTTGCCTGAGCCTCTCCCATGTATACATATTATAAAACTTTGTTTAATTTTCTCCTGTTATTCTGTCTCATGTGAATTTAGTTCGTTCTCCAGCCAGAGGAACCCAAAGAGGGTAGAGGAAATGTCTTCCTCCCCTACAAGGTTTAGAGTCATTTAAATACAGATTAAATCCATTTAATTGAGCAAGTACTTTAAGGTCCACTGAAGTATAGCCATCAATAATGGAATCTCCTAGGCTGGGGGCTGAGGGGTCAGCAGGGATGAAAGAGGCAGACAGCATCCTCTGGGAGACTTTGATTTAATTGGAAGGGAGGTTGTTTAGTGTAGTGATTGAAAGAAGGAGTTGGTAAACTTCTCCTGAAAAGGGTCAGATAGTAAATATTTTAGGCTTTGTGGGCCACAGGGTCTCTGTTACAACTACTCAACTCTGCCTCTGCAGTGTAAGAACAGCCATAGACAACAGTAAACAAATGGGCATGGCTATGTTCCAATAAAACGTTATTTACAAAGGCAAGCAGTGGGCCAGATTTGGCCCACTAGTCTTAGTTTGCTGGTTTAGAATAAGGTCTCTGCCATCATACTGCCCATTTTATAGCCCTCTGCTTCTAACTGTGGGACTTCGGGAAATCGACTTAATCCCTCCAAGTCTCAGATTTCTCATCCACAAGTGGATGTAGGAATAAAAGCTGCCTTGTGGGATTTTTCTAAGATTCAACAAGATGGGGCTTACCCAGGGCAGTAGCTGGCTCTTGCTAAGAGCTCAATGAATGTTAACTATAACCACTAACCAGGAGCCCAATCAGAAGCCTCTCTCTGGCAAGGACACACAGCAGTGTTGACAGCTACAGAAGCAGAGAAAGGGAAGCCTAAGCCAAAAAGTGTTGTAAACAAATTCTCTTTGACACAGGAGACTTATACAAGGCCCTCATGAAGAAGGGTGTGAGGATCAGATAGTCTTCTGCGGCTTCCACTGACCTCCCCAGACAAACATGGCTGGCTTTTGCTCTGCTTTCATTGTGCCTTGTACGAACCTCTGTTGGGGTCTTTGGAGATACACCTGAGGTGGTCAACTTCTGTTCCTATTTCATTGGGATCCCCTCCTGCTGGGATCCCAGGACCCAGAGCAGGGCTGGGCTTATGTTAGATGATTAGTAAGTGCTGTTGTTGAATATATTTCAGTGTTTAGGATTCTATATAGGTAAAGAAACAGCTCTGCTGTAACAACTCTGAGGTCTACATAGCCAGTCCAGTTTCAATGGAGTTTTGGAAGAACCCTCCAAAAATTCTGCTAACATCCTCCTCCTTTTTGCTGCAGTTCCTAAGCTGGATCTTCACATTCTCTGAATGTCTATTGCCTTTCTTTCTAAGAGTCAAGGACTGATCCCTGTAATGCTCACAGAATGTTCTTGAATAACCAATTGCCCTCTGATTATTAAGTGAAAAATCTTCTTTTACTTATAGAAATGAAAAGCATGTTAAAATGCCAAAGTCGAACAATCCGAGTGTGGCAATTCTCTGGTAGACGGAGGCCATGCCACTGTGCAGAGACCCAGATAAACAAATTGAGTGTGAGCCAAACAGCCAGCTTTCCATCACATATCTGGTAGACATTCTCCAGTGACTTCCTGGCACAGTCTGAAAGGGTAGTGCCAAATGGGGACATGGCTGACATCCACCTCAATTCTAACAGATGAAGATCAATGGACCCTGGCACCTGGTTCATCTCTTGTTTGAATTGCTTTTGAAAGCTCAGGGTAGTGAAAGCCAGCAAACTCTGCAACATGATGTGCTACTGGCTTTGGCCAAATGCACTTCAGCTCTCTGACTCTCTGTTATGGTGAGTCACTCTAGACAGGGGTGGAGGGAGTGAGGAAAGAGGCTTCTTTACAAAGAGAGCAGAGGAATTGAGGCCACCATGTCCCTATTCTTTGTGCAACTTGGGCATTGTTGCTCCCTACTGTCTAAGCCACAGAATCTGAAATGTAGCAGAAGGGACAAATGAGAGTCTAAGAGAGTAAGAACAAAACTCACACGTATCTGTGCTCAGACAAGCATAGGTCCAGACACTGACACACAGGATCACATTGAATTCCCACAAAAAGCCTGGGTCCTTTATGTCAGAGCGCTTCTCTACCCTGAGTCCTAAGTGTGAAGGCAATTACCAAGTCCTAATCAATCTCCACAAACCTCCAAGAGTTTCTGTCACTGTCCCAAGACCAATCAGCACTTGCTGTGTTGACTTTCCTCAAACTCAGTTTTCTATCTTCTGCTGCAAGTCCTTGGCACATGCTATTCACCCTATCTGGAACTCTCTTCTTCCCCCAACTCCCCAGGCTCCAGCCTTTAGATAACTTAATATTTAGATCTCAGTTAAAGTTTCCCTTCATCAGGAAAGCCTTACCTAACCCTGCAGTAGAGGTCAAGTGTCTTAGTTACAAGCAGCATTTCTTCTCTTCAGACCTCTTACCTCAGTTTGTAATTGCACGTTTATTGGTGGTAAGTAAGCAGTTGTTATAAGGAGTGTTTTATCCCTACATCAACACAGTTCCTGGTTCTAGAGCTGAACTACTAGAATTTAAGCCCTATCTCCAACACCTACCATGTGTTACGACTTTGGGCAAATCACCCCTTCTCTCTAAGCCTCAGTTTCTGCACCTGTACAATGGGGATTAGAATGACATCAACGTCCTCGAGCTGTTGGGATGATTAACACCTTCTGGGGGTGCTTACTTGCTGCTTCTCTGTGGGGTTGATGCTTGATTTCTGCCTTCACAGCTGTAGCTGGGACCTTGGCTTTAACCGCTTTTGACTTCTTGATTTTGACCAACTGGCTTTGCTATCAGATTGGTTCATTTTTGCCTGGTCAGCCTCTGATTTTTCCTTCACTCCCTAACCCTGTTTCCAGCACCACAGCTAATGTGGACGTCACTAGCCCTGGCTCCAGTCCAGGCTGTGACCACTGCTCTGGAGGAAAGGAAGAGAGAGGTGACAGCTGGGCAGAATGGACAGATCTGCCTCCGACCTGGAGACACCGCCATCTACAGGCTGGAAGTCAGCGAGGCGTGGTGGACTGACAGGCAGATGAGTACTTTGAGACTCTCCAAAAATCTGCCCTTGTGCCATTTCTTCACGTTTTCTCTCACTCCCCAACCCGATCTGGGCAGTGTTCTGTCAGTGCTCACCTCTCTCTTGGCCAGTGGCCTGAGCCCCTCAGTCCTGAACATGGCACTGAGGAGATTACGTTGGCTGAGTGTTTTCCATTATAATCATTCTTCCAATATCACATTATTGTTATATTTTTACATGATTAGGTTTTTATTTTATTTTAAATTCATTTTCAATTATAAAAGCACTATGTAGTTTAAAACTCAAACTGATCAGAAGCATAGAAAAGTTATTGAAAAGCTCTCCCCCAACTTATATGCATTTGCCTATCTTATCCCCTTCTAGGGGGTGTCCACACTCTACTGTGTGTGCTTCTAGAAAAATGTTTGTCAAATATGCAATTTATGCAAAAATATGTATGATGCATCCCTTTCGTACCAATGATATATCATCATACATATTGCCCTGAGCGAGGGCACTTCTTTTAATGAAGTTGTAACTTTGTTTCACTTCAAAAGATGAATAGAGATCGAAGGAGAAACAAAGACATTCACAATACCACTTCTCAACCTGTGCTGATTGTTCAAACATTCTTGATATATGACTCATTCTTCCCAAGGTAATAAAATTCTGTTCAGAAAATTCAGAAAAGGTCATAATTTTAAAACCAAAAGAAAATTTTGATCTTAAAAAGATATTTAATAGTACATGTACAGAGTAGGCATTTACCAAATGTTGGATATTGCTACTGCTACTCTTGTTATCATTCTTAGTATATTCTAGAAAGAAAGGAAGGCTTCCTAAAAGGAGCTGATTACTCATTCCTGTGTGTCACTGCTATTGCTTGTATATTCACTGTGGTCACATCGATAGTTCTAGATTTATTATTATGCGTTTGCATTTATTTCCTTTTGGATCTTCTTTCTCTTTCAAGCTCCAGACTCCAAGGTGCCTGGCATATAGCATGCGATCAGCCTTTTTACTGTCAATCCCTTTGTAAACATACAGCTTCCATTTTTAAATATAAACAGGTAGCCAAGGATGACCAGACTTGAGGAAAGCTAAGTCAGAGGATGAAGGAAATATGGAACTCAATACAGGAAAAAGATGATGAGAGTAACCAGAATGATGGTGGAAGGAATTTCCAAGACAATAGCTCTGCTGCAGGCCTAGAAAGAAACCAGAAAAGATGGGGCAAAAGAACAGAGGCTGTCCCCAAGGAAAATGTGTGCTTAATAGGTTACCTGATGGTTTGACTACATTGAAGGGAACTTTACAGCTTTGTAAGTGAAGCTGGCTATAAATTAATAGAAGTACACGAAAAAAACTAAGGGGATAAAGAATAGCATAATTTTTAACTCCAGAAAAAACAAGAAGTTCTACAGGAAAGCAAATTAAACAAACAATGTTTGTACAGTCATAAAAATATAAACACAAAGTAGTAATTTAACCAAAACTTGGGATATAAATATACTTGGAAGACAGTAGAAAGGGGAAATTGAGATGCAAGAGAAGAATAATAAAGCCTATCTTCCAGAGTATGAAGTCAATAGATAACGTCTTTAAAACTGAAGAAAAAAAAGCAAGAAATATCTGTAAAAGCATAGTATGACATATTTAGACAGTATGGAGGTTTGTTAACACGCCAGGTTCATTTTTGCCCGCTGCCCCGAAAGCCAAACACCGAGACAATGAGATTGCAGCAGAGAGAGGGTTTACTCACAAGGTAGCCACATGAGGAAGCGAGAACATGAGTCTCAAATCTGCTTCTCCAGAAATAGGGACTCAGGGATATTTATGGGGTGGGGGTAAGGTGGCCTGAAATGTGGAGATAGGTGATAGGAGGTTAGGAGAGGTGAGGTAGTTGATGAGGTGCACAAGCATAGTCAGACTCCATGCCTCTTCACAGGACGCATGCTCACAAAATGGCGGCATTAGCATGATCTGAGGGTGGAATTTTTAGCCTCTTGACATCAAAAGGTCGCCTATTGGACATCTGCGTGGGGCTAGTTGATGAGTTGGTGTTCTCAGCTGGCGCAGAGTGGACAAAGGGGTGCTAATTCCTGAGAAACACCTCACACACCCATTACTATGATGACCCAGGCTCCAGGGAGATGTTATCTATAGGAGCCTAGTGGGAGTCAGATAGCACAGCGCCTAAACAGCACAGTTAACAAGGGGTGGGTCAAACAGCTAAAAGCTATAATCAGTAACTGCAAAAAGGAAAAAAACTTTTAGTTCCTGGCTACTTAATCATCGATGGCTAACTCTTTGCCAGTCTCAGAATCTAAAATAAAAGCTTCTTTTGAGTTAACAATGAGCTGAATCCAGATTCTCTTCCTCTCTGGGCTTGTTTCCTGGTCTGTAAAATGTTGTCTGGACTTTATGACTTCTCAGGTCAGTTCAATGTGCGTCAGAGGCAGTGAACCTTGCCTGGCATCCTAGATAGGTGTAGAGAGGATACCATCCGCCCAAATGGACCTTCAAACAAAATCAGGAGAGGAAATTCAGAGTCTGTCCCCACCCTGATCAAGCCTCCTCTCCACGTTGGGGGAAAATCTCCCATCCCAGAATGTCTGAGTCTCTGGCACTCAGTCTCCTATTGTTCTGTGGTGCATCCCTGGCTGGGGTTTCATGAGCTCAAGCTTATCTCAGCTTGCAGACCTCGTACAAGTTCCAGATTGCAGGGATGGCACAGTATTCTTTGGTCATTTCCTGCAGAGCCTGATGCACAGTTCTGCACACACTCCTACCTAAAGAATGAGGTTCAGGTCCACAGCCTCTGTTAGCTGTGGCCTCCTGCTCACTGGCCTTTGCCCCAGGGCTTCCCTAACCTGCCAGGCTGCTTGGTTGCCAGTGAAAGGATAGCTTCACTTTACTGGCAGACTGGTTTGGGCTTTGGTACTTTTGAATCATTTTCAAAAACAGAAAATGGATGTCAGATTCAAATTCCCACACATCCTCTGTGTCTCAGCCCCCTTCACAGAATTGTCACAAATGAGCAGACGTAAAATCAGGTAGGAAGGTGGGGCACCACGTAGAAGAGAGCAGATTTACGAAAGGCCCCTCATAATGTATCTATTTTGAAACACTGAGGCTGCCACAGAGTGTGAGAGGATGTTGTGTCGGAATGAGCACTTCCTGCGACAAAAGAGGAGAGATAATTACCTTCCAGCTCCCCAGCCAACAGCACTATGGAAACCATTGACCTGCAAAGGATGGCCTGTGACTAATGTAAACTGAATTTGAAAAGGCACAATTTTGCCAAAAAGACAGCACGACAATAATAAAATTTATGAACTTTTTTCTATGACTTTTATGACTTTTCTTCTTATATACTTAAAATAATTTTTCTTTGCTGAAATCCAGGGCCCAGAGACTTATGATCCCAATATTCAGAATTAAATATCTCGAACTTTGAATATTACTGATTTGTAATAAAACAGAGAGCTGGGTAAAAGCAGAACTCTAGGTTCATACTGTAATAAAACATAAAACAGAAAGCATAATACAGTGTTCTTACTAGTGCCTTCTATTAAAACCTGCTTGCCTGACTGCTTGTAGATGTATGCTGGCCAACACCACCTGATGAAAGCCTGGGTGAGTGGCCAGCCCTGACCTGTGGATCGATTTAGGTCCCTCGTTGGTGCCTACAAACTGTCTTCCACATCGATTTCCTTTGACCTCTAGAGTAATTTGAAAATAGATGATGTTTTGCTATGGAAAGTTTTGCTCTTGGAACTATGCCCAAGCTTTTGATATGGGAAACTTTTATATCTATGGCTTAATAATTCCCAACACACACCATAAAACACCCACAATTTAGGGTACTTTAGTTCACCCTACCAAAAATAAATAAATTAACTAAAAACAACAAAGCGGATTTATTTCCCATAGTAAATTGGTAGGGGGAGAAACCGGAGGAGCTGTAGTTCCGTGGGCAGGATAGGAGTTCTTACTCCTCTCTTTCCCCATAGGGGAAGCCTTTCTGCTCATTCCCTTCCTTCCCCACTCTCTGGGAGTTGCTAATCTGGTTGTTCAGATTCTAGGACACTGACTGGGTCATGTTCAGTGGGACAGGGGGACGAGGGTGCTGGGAGTTAGTGGCTCTCTCTTCTTTTGCATGTTGCTGAAGCAGTAAACTGATTCAGGGCAGACCTGCCCATCTTCCTTTCTCTTCTCAGTGGTAAGAGAGCTGAAGTCTTGGCCAGTTTAGTTTAGTGGGAAGCCTATGAATCTTTCTCTCCTTCTCTCTTACAGGGGCCAGGTGAGGGTGCTTCTGTCCTTTGCTACCAACTAGAGGGTGATGAAAGCCTGAGGCTTGAATTTGGACTTGGAGGAAACTGAGGACTCCCCTTCATGCCTCAGGCCTCAGTCACTTTCTCCAATCCTTTTCACTGTCATTTTGCACAGCAGTCGTTCTTCAACTTTAGGAGCATCAGAATCACCAGAAGGCTTGTTAAAACACAGGCTCCTGGGCCGCAGCCCGAGTGTCTGATCCAGTAGGTCTGGAGTGAAACCTATGAATCTTCATATCTCATAAATTCCCAGGTGATGCTGATGCTGCTGGCCCAGGGAGCGCATTTTGAGAACCACTGATCTAGTTTCAAACACAAGCCCAGTTTATGATAAAGTAGTATTTTGCTTTCTTTTATAAATTTGGTGTTCCTGCATCCCTAGCTGACTACCATCAAAACCTCACTCTGACTCCTAAAAATAGTAATAAAATTAGTAAATTATCCCAGTCATAGATGATGGGTTTTATGAGGTAACAATAAGAAACTCAAGTATTTTTAACCTAGAGAGGAAGAGGTCAAAGAATCTGAAGGAGGAAGCTGACAAAATGTCCTCCACAGATGGTTAACAAGGGTTAAGCAGCAGTGAGAGAGGGCTTGGCAGACGGGGGAGGAATTTCCAAGCGGCAAGGACGGTTAAGCAAGCATGCTAAAGGAGGCTGTGGAAATCTCATCCCCAGAGGACTTTAAAAGCAGAATCAATGACCATCTCACTTGGACAGCTTGAATCTGGATGAAAATACACATTTCTGGAAGAGTCGTGATTAATTTGACCCTCACTCTCTTCCAGGAAATATGCTTGAAGATCCTGGGTACTTATGGAGCAGATTATACTGAAGAGGGTGGAGAAAAAGGAAATACAGCTCACAATTTGCCTGTTTCACAATTTTGTTTGGGTCGGGTCTGCTATTGTTAAGATAATATATGTAGCCAATATAAAAGAAACCCAAATTCAACAACAGCTTAATCAGGATGGAAGTTTATTTTTCTTTGATGTGAAAGTCCAAGTTGGTAGGACAATTTTCTCTTGTGAAGACATCAGAGACCCAGGATCCTTCCATCTCATTGCTCTGCCATCCTTAATATGTGACTTCCATCTGGTATTGCAGATGGCTACTCCAGTGCCGCTGTCATTTTCCAGCTTTTGGGACCAGTCCAGTAGTTACACATGTTACTTTCACTTATATATCTTTGGCTGCAACTTAGTCATATGGCCGTATCTAGCTCCAAGGGAAGCTGGGAAATGTAGTTTGGTTGCTTTTGTTCCGGTGGGCTGTGTGTGCCCAATTGAAAATAAAGAGTTTTATTATTATGAGAGAAAGGGAAAATGGGATATTGGGAGAAATGTAGCAGTCACGGCCTCAGTAGGCCCTTTCAAAGCAGCTTAAGATCCCTTCCCCTCAGTAAAAGCAGAATACCATACTTACAAATACATTTCCAAACCTCCTCCTTCTCCTTTATTTCCCATCACAACAAAGGTCACCACTAGCTACTCAGTCCCCTGACTAGAAAACCCAGGAGTCACCTTCTCCACCTTCTTCTTGCCCACACTCCAATAGAAAACAAGTTCCATCAAAGTAGAACCTGTGCTGTTTTGTCATGTTTGCCTCACCCAGCAAGGTGCCAGGGGTGTCCCTCTCTGCTTAAAACCTGTCAGATCCCCGCAGTTATGAGAATGAAGGTAGTGCTCCTTTGGCAGCACACAGGTCCGTTGGGACCTGCCTCCTGTCTAGTCTTCTCTCCCTCGTTTCTATAGCCTTCTGTTCTGCTCATGGAAGTCATTCATCACAGTACCCCACATTGCAGTGTGGAGTGCTGTTACTGCTGCCTGGAATGCTTGTGACCGCCAGACCAAACCCCTTCCTCAACCAACTATCAGTTATTCTTCAGGACTCAGCTTAGACATCACTTACTCCAGGAAGTTTCTTGGATCCTAGTCTAGTTCTAATCCTCTAGGCCCCTCTTCTGTGTTCCTATATCTGCCTGAGCAATCCTCCACCATAGCGCTCATCATTTTTCTTATCTTCTTGAGGTCAGAGACTATGCTGATTTTGTCTCTATCCCTGGAGCATAACACGATACCTGATATGTAGCTTAATAAGTGTATGTTGAGTCCACTTAAAACTCCAAGAATCAAATTGTACTCAACAGTTCTGTATCATGCACCTCACAAACCAGAACTGAACAGAGTATAGTCAGGAGAAGGCTAAAGTCATTCCACAAAGATTTATGGAGCACCCGCTTTGTGACTGGGAATAAGAGCTGGGTACAAATGATCCTTTCCAACATGGAGCCCCTAATCTCACGGGGAGGACAAGCCACACTCACAGCTAAGAATTCTCACTGGACAGATGCACTCCGATCACCTTCTCCCCTCCAGCAGGGAATCCTTCCCTCCTGGGACCGGGAAGTGGAGCTTGTGCAAAGCTAATACCTGAGTTCCACCCCAGCTGCCTCCTAGGTCCACATGGCAGGAGAAGGTAGGCAGAGAACGCTTTGCTCTGGGCACTTTTCACCACTATTTCAGATTTTCAGCCACCTTCTGAGGTGAGTGTTTGCATTCTGCCTCCTCGCTCAATGCCCTTAAGACACCTCAGGGTCTTTTATTCAGTCAATTTATTTTATTCAGTTAATATCGGTTAATTTATTTTATTCAGGCAATTAAAGGCAAGCCAAGCAAAGCTTCATCCTGCCCTCTGAAAGTAAAACGCCCAGGGGCAGTTTAGCTTCAAGTCTGAGGACAATAGAGCCCTCATCTTTTTGCTCTTTAGTATTTTTCAGGTACAGGTATCTCAGCTCTGGCAGGAGATCCCAAACTGTGTCCCGACACATCTGGATTCAAGAAAAAATGTCACATCATTTGTTTACTGGTATTTGCACAAGCCAAGGACTAGGCATTCCGAGACCTGGCTGCCTATCCTTGGACGGAGGAAGAGCTCTGGAGAGGGGAACATCCCGGCAGAAGAGGACAAAGGCTGGAACATTGCTCATTCCTTCATGCAGCAGCCACTGAACACTTCCTTCCAGCCAGGTCCCATGTTAAGCTCTTCAGGGACAAAGATCTGTTCTGTCATGCTTTCACCAGACAGGGCATGACACATGTACAAGGATGTATCTTGCAATGCAGTTTATCATAACAAAAGATTGTAGACAACTTAAATGTCCACTGCTAACAGGCCACTTATGGTCTCCTCATATCATGGAATGTCAGGTAGCCATTGAAAAGAATGAAGTGATCTCTAAGATATGTTGTTATGAGAAGAAAAGAAGGTGCAGAACAGTGTTCATAGCTTTGATTAGTATTAAAAAGAGGATCAGTCTATCTATCTATCTATCTACACACACATACACATGAACATATGGGGTCTTAATTGCTTACTGGCTTACTGTTGATGCTCTTGGGAAGGGAACTGGAAAATCCAAGGTGAGAGGAACACTTAACTTTCATTATATACATTTCAATAATGTTTGAATTTTAAAAAGTAATCTTAAAAATAGTGTTTCTTTTTGAGTTAAAGAATGTAACATAAGGAGGGTTTGAAATTCACTGCTGTTGAACATCGTGCTGGGCACTTGATGTGTATTATCTCATTCACTCTTCACAACAACCCACGAGGAAGGTATTGGTACTTCCAAATAATAGGTGAAGGAAGACACTCGCAGGTACTGAGAGCGAACAAGAGCCAGCCAGTGCCATGCCCAGGTGTTCAAAGCTGACTGCGCCCTGGCTCCTAGAGTGAGACAGAGAAGGGCAGGACTGCAGTGCTTGGTGAGGAGAGCCCTGATCCCACAAAGGGGCCATGACTGCAGGGGGAGCACATCACAGGGGCATCGGGAAAGGTCTGCTCATGATTTCCAGAGCCCTGAAGGGTAAGGAGGATTAGCTAGGAGAAGAAATGAGGGCGAGGGGAAGGGTGAGCAGAAGCACCTGGGGGACAGCGCAGCAAAGGTCCAGAATACAAGCTGAGGGGCAATAGTTCAGTGCAGAGGGTACAGGTCCAGGTGTGATGAGTGGTGGAAGTGAGGAGGGAGGCCCCAACACGATGCCAAAGGTAGCCAGGAGCCACTGTGAGGTTTAAACAAATGAGGAGGGTGCACACTCACTCCTTATCACTCTGTTGTCTGTTCTTTTTAATACTTATTACTGTCTACAAAATCCTGTTTGTAGTTTACTCGTTAATTGTCTGTCTCCCTCAACAAATATATATGCTGTAGAGAGCAAGGGTCACATGTGTCTTGTTGGCTGCACTGTCTCCATGCCTAGAGAGGCGCCTGGCATGCATAAGCACTTGGTATTGAATAAACAAGTGAATGTTGATGGAAGACCTGCTCTGCACCAGACACAAGTCATGGCCCCTGCCTTCCAGGAGGAAGACCAGACAGAGCTTCCATCTGCCCTCCAGATCCTCTCCTTGTCTTCTCTGTTGATGCCACGCCCTGGGATATGGGCCTATAGGAGCTTCCTCAGTGGGCTTCCTTATGCTTTGGCTTCTGAGAGGGTCCAGCCAATAGCACTGCTAGCAGATCCAGGAGAAGGGGCCCTATTAGCCATGTCTTTTTATTTTCTGTATCCTGATTCTTTGACATCTGAGGCCTTTCACATGCAAACTAACCAATCCAGAGTCCAGTTTCCCAACTGCCTTCATCATCGGCTATCACAACTTTGGCCCACTATCCACCTGCCCTAATCACCCCAGGGCCATGTGCCAGGCAACTAGTGACAGCCCTACACCCTTGAGCCGCTGAAATTATTTAAACTAGTCAATCCTAAGCCTGCTTACCCTGCCTCACCTGGTTCTTCCTGTGGACACCACAAGAAAGGCTCTTCCTCACATTTTCTCTTACTCTTTCTCCTTCCTGACTGTCCCCAGTGCTTCCCTCTGTGGTTGCATCTCCCAGGGTATGCTGTGCCTCCTGTTTCTAGGCACTGTGAGTACCAAACTTCTTCCTTCATGATAATCATTTCGTGTCTGTGATCAAAACAAATCCTGGGTACCCTTAAAACTGGGGCACAATGAGATCAGGGTACATATTCCCTTGAGGTCCTACCGGTGGAGAGCAGGCTACATTCCTTAAGCGAAGGCCCCAGCTCCTGTCCAGGTGGCTTTCTCCATGTGACCTTGGCCTCCTAGGTTCTGGTAATCACCCTCCCCCTTTGCCCCTTCAGGCAGGAGTGGTAAGCTCTTGCTATTCCCAGTGTTTTCCCTACACCTTGCCTACTCCTTAGTAAATAGTCCTTTTATTGAACTCTTTGAATGACCCTATTCTGCGTGTGCCATCTGCTTTGCGCTCCAGCTGATAGAGACAGAGACACAAGTCATTGTAACACTCTGCACAGTAGGTTCTTGACAGTCATTGAGTGAAGATAGAATGAAATGCATCCAATGAGAGGGGTACAAGATGCTAGAAAAGACAAAGGAAGTAGAAACCAGCTGTGTTGGGATCAGGGAAGCTTTCAGGCATTTGCATTGGGCCTGGAAGGACATGGAAAAGATCAGCAGACGCTGCGGATTGGGGGACAGGAAATATATCCCAGATGGAAAACCCAGCTCAAACAGGGTGGTGACAGAAGGAAAAAGCCAGGCTTTTGTGCAGAAGTGTAAGAAATCCAGTTTGTCAGAAAGACAATGTTTGCAAAAGGTAGAGGTTGGTGATGCAACTTGAACGATGACTTGGGAGAAAAACACAGAGGGGAGGTCAAGGTTGGCTAAGGAATTTGGATTTTGTGGCAGTTTTCCAAATGTATTGCAATGGACAGCCACTATAGGGTTTTCAGCAGTAGTGACATGGATGGAGCTGGAGTTAGGAGATGACACACAGAGCAGGGGGCAGGGGCAGAGGCAGGGGGAGGGAGATCTGCAAGGAGGATCCTGCAAGAATGGATCCAGTAATCCATTCACAGGTCAGAGAGCGAAGACGTAAAGAAGGATGTGGCAGTGGGGATGGCAGGAAGGTGGCAAATTTGTCCCTGATGCTTGCTCAGTGAAGAATGCCCACATCAGGGTTGTTGGAGCGGAGCTGAGGCTTGTGCTTCTCGAGCTGGCTCTTTCCTTAGGCCCAGTTTCTGTCTTCTTGGGAAGCCCTCATCCGTGTTCCATCAATTACAGTGAGAGAGGCTGTGGAGAGGAGGAGCTCAAATCCAAAGCTGTGGGAACTAGAGGCTTCAAACCCATTTTGCTGAGATCCCAAGGATCATTCATATCACCCCTGTGTAGAGGTGGGTAAGTGGTCACTTTCTTTCCTCCAAAAGTCAGGGTGAAAAAAGCCCTTCTCCTAACCATCCATTTTTCTTCCTTTTTTGGATATTAAAAGTGATAAGACCTGGGATTCTGTGGTGGAAAGAACATCGGCTCTGGAGTAAGACCAGAGTTCTAGTCCCAGCAAGATGGACTGACACTTACAAGATGTGCTACACTGGGCAAGCTACGTAACCTCTCTGAGCTTTGGTTTGCTAACATATAAAATGGGAATAATAATACTTACCTGGCAGAGTTGTTCTGAGGGGTAAATGAGACAATGTAATATGTATGCCTGCATATATGGCAAGCTATTTTACCCCTGAAAACTTACGCCTCAAAAAAAAAAAACAGGAATTACCTTATATTTGTGTCCTAAAACAGTCCTCCTATTATGGGCGTATCAGAGGCCTCTTAGAGGCCATTTCATAGCCTCTCAGCTTCACTGGTTTCCAAAGCAACTTGCTGCCGCTGCCACTGTGGCCACCAGTTCTGTGTGGCTCCAGCTGCCTTCACAAAGGAGTAATATCACAGTGTCCACTTCCTGCCTCACCTGACTCCTGATCCTGCCCAGGACATCCCTGAAGATGCTGCCGTGTTGCTGTGAGCTCTACTCAGTGTCCATGCTTGAGCACCCCAGAAGTGGAGGGGCGGTATCTCTCCTAGGGCAAATATTGACCACTGAGAGACTAGGGCAGGGGGATAAATTCTTCCTCCTTGCCTGACCTGTCCCCAAAAGCAGTTAATTATGAAGCCTCCTAGAGGGTGGTCCAGGGACATGCACACTCGGTTACACTGATACCAATGGGCGCACAGCTTCTCATGTAGGCCTTGCCTCCTTCCTGCCTCTCTCTCCCTGTCCCCCTCACTCCTATCCCCGGCCATTGCATTTCCTGCTCAAGTGGTAGCACACAGGGCTTCACCTCAGGCCCTGCCTTCTGCGGACCCCTGACTGAGACACCAAGAAATTCTTTCCCTTAGTTTATTTTGATAACTTAGTGTTTGAGGAAGACAAGTTGTTTGGAAACAGTGTTCAGTCAGTGTAGTTTGGGGGATTACGGGGTCGCCTTACACAATGGATTTTTCAAAGGAGGCAAATTCAATACATATTTAGTCATAAATCTGTATTATCTAGGGATAATATAGATTTAATCATAAATCTGGGGATATGACTTCACAATAGCGAGTACTAGATATTCTTGAAAACAGACCTTTTAAGGACCACTTTAATAAGCAATAGCAATGGGGTTATTTTATAGACACCCCAATATACACCCAGAGAATGAATGAAAAACCCAATTGTACTACATCTTATGGAAATAGGTATTTGGAGCTTAGGGTGAACTTTCATTAACAGCATATTGTATGGATTTGAAAAATAATGTAGCTCGAAGCAACTTAGCTGGAAGTAAAGTCAATGTGCTTTGGAAAACTGTTAGATGGTTCAAAAAGTGACTTTAGTTGTGACAAAGACAGTGATGTCAAAGGGAATGTGAAGAGTTTTTGTAAGATTGTTTCATGAATATGGGATTGAGAATGTTTAAAAACTGTTTCTAAATTACTAGAATCTTTGTAATAAATATGTCTGGATAATCAAATAAATATAATAGGAGACATTTGTCAATTTCATCTCAATTTCTATAAGATAATGCTCTCATATTGCCCCAAATCTTTTTTTTGATCTTCAACCTTTTGAAAATGGTGACTCATCTCTTTTACCGTTTGCTGTCTGTTCAGACATTTGCAGTACGTAAAGGTTTGGCACTCAGGGGGAGGTAGCAAATGCTCGCCTCTTTGCCTCTTTCCTTCCTAACTACAGCTTGGTTTTCCTTGCTCTTTGCTGCTCAGATTCCACCAGGAGTTTGTTTTGCTTTTTTTATCTAAGAAGAAGCCAGGCTTGGGCCTAAATAAGCACCTGGCTCTTTCTACCCTCGTATGTCCTGGCTGTCTTCTTACCATAAAGCTGACAAGGTGGGCTGTTTAAATTGGGATGATTTAGTTTTTATTGATGAAAATATCTCATTTTGCCCGAGAGACCGCGCTCTTCAGGAGACCCCACCCTGCTCTCCCTGCAGGGGCAGGACAACTGCCAATTGCAGGTCAGAGCCATGCAGAGAAAGGGCACAGGGAACTGTTTACTTATTAGGAATGTTTTCCCATTGCCAAAGAGGCAATGGTGCTCAATTGTGGCCAGGCTGACACTAATGTGGCTGCTTTGGGTAAATAGAATCACTTGTCTTTGCTCTTTCTACTGAGGGATGGATCTTAATCAGGCAATACGTTGCTCCATTATCATCATCATTATTATAATTAATTATTATCATTGCTTCCACTTCCGGTCTTCTACCCCCTGGCTCCTCAGCAGCTTGTCATTGTAGACAGGATCCATACATGGATGCTACTGTGTTCTTAGGAGCCACCAGGCAGAAAAGTTGCCATTTGGGTATCTCCTAACAGCTAGAGAAAGAAAGCAGTTAAGTGCAAGCTCTGGGAGCAAGCTCACGAGTGCTTTCTAGGTCTCTGATCACCCAGCGGGTGAGCCTAGAGCCTCCAAAAGGAAACAGTAAAATGGCTTCTTACTAGCTAACCAGGTGGCCAGTGATTGCAGAGTGGTAAAGGGCTTGAGTTTGGGGGTCAGGCAGACCACGTGTGAATTTCAGCTCCTCCACTTATTAGCTATGTAACCTTGGGTATATTAACCAATGTTTTTGCTTTCTATGTTTTTTGATTCAAAATGGGGATAATAACAACACCCATCCCTTCCTCCAAAAAGCTGTTGCAAGGATTAAATAAGATGATTATGGAAAATGCTTGGCACATTGTCCGGCACCAAGTACTCCGAAGATGTGAGCTATGTATATATATTTTGAGGGAAAATATATTTTCTTTAAATAGCATTTGACCATATATTATGAATGTGTTATGAAGTCCTTCCCTGTAGACAGGCATAGCCTTGCTCTCAGTACACTAAGCTCATCATGACAATCCCTGACAAGTTCTTAGAGCTTCCTCTCCTCATCACTGCCCATGAGCAACAAGAAAAATAAACATTAAGCAAGAATTAAACACCAAATACTTCACATGGGCTTAGGGAATGAATCAATCAATTGAAATAGGCTGACAAGAGATTAGATAAGGCGCTCTTGAGAGAAAAACAAAGGATGCTGCAAAAATAGGCAGAGTTGTTTATTACCATGTGGTTGCTTTATAGTGATCTTGGTGGTAAGGAAATACTCAGAGGCAAGGAGAAAAGGAGCTCAAATTCTTAGATAAGCAAAACACTTGTCTTCATTACCCTCAGCAGAACAGATATCATTACTAAGACTGAAGCAATAAAATATTCTTCCAGAATCTCTGAGTGAGACATTAACAAATGAAATACTAACCTAAAGGACAGTGAAGAAAGTCCATCATCCCACTTTGGACCCCATCCTCCAGTCATCCTGTTCCTCTCTCTAGAAGCAATCAGAGGTACCAACTTATGAATCTTTTTGGAGACATTTTGGACATAATCAAGCAAAAAGCTTTTATCCCTTTTGTATTCAAACGGTACAAACCAAATGCATTGTTCTTCCCTCTTTTATTCTGTTTAACAGTGTATCTTGATAATCATTGTAAAATCAGTGCATGGGAGCTTCCTCATTCTTTCATGGTTGCACAGTATTCTATCACATGCATACACCATAATTTGATTACGGAATCCCCTATGGATGGAATGCCCTAGTCTTTTGCTAATACAAAGAGTGCTGCAGGGGCCGACCCGGAGGCTCAGTGGTTAAGTGCACACGTTCCGCTTTGGTGGCCCTGGGTTTGGATCCTGGGTGCGGACTTGGCACCGCTTGGCAAGCCATGCTGTGGTAGGCATCCCACATATAAAGTAGATGAAGATGGGCATAGATGTTAGCTCAGGGCCAGTCTTCCTCAGCAAAAGGAGGAGGACTGGCAGCAGATGTTAGCTCAGGGCTAATCATCCCCCCCAAAAAAAAGAAAAGAGTGCTGCAATAAGTAACTTTATATCCATAGCATTTCTCACCTGTAGAGATAAAATTTTGAAAAGTATATCAGTATTTCTTCATCTTTTGGGGGTGAGAGTCACAGGTACTCTGAGAATTTTGTGGAAGCAATGTCCCTGTAGTGATGCCCCTCTCAGATCCCCTTTACCAAACCAGTGCACTAAACTCCCAGCTGCTGTGTATGTAGGCTGCTAATGGCTCACAGTTGCCCCTTTCTCCAGAGTGTCAATCTACCCAGAAGGTTAGCAATCCCCGCCCTGGCCCCAGCAGCCCTGACTGACTCAGGGGTACAAAACTATGACCACCTCTGTGGTATAATTCATCCTCTAGAGTGCCCCATGGGATCAAGTCAAAGCTGGCCTTGAGCTGAGACCACATCCTTTCTTGGTTCTTTCCCATGCTCTAGCCTGCTTTCCTTAATCCTTTTCTCTGAGATAATTCCCTCATGCACCCAAAGCCATGTTTTAGGCTCTGCTTCGAGGGTACCTTACTTGAGGCAGCCTTTCTCCTCAGAAAAATGTACACTCAGATACCCAAGAAAACTTTACAGATAATTTCAGAGAGTTTAACAACCTGCTGAGTTGTAGATTGAAAAACTTTGTGTGGAATAACCCAGGGCTCTACCTAAACATGCTGAACATCCTAAAACGTCCCGGGTCTCACAAACAGAAATGCCCCCTCACATGTGGGACTACACTGTGTTCAGTCACTTCTTCTGTGCTTTAATTTCTCCATTTCCTTTTCAGTGGAAGATGTTAACTTGATTAATTTAGAGCTTTAGAGCTTCAAATATCTTAATCAATAGTTGGACTATTCATAATCCATGGCTCAAGAAGTGGAAATTTTTACTCCAAAATAGGCTGCGGTTCTCAAATGCACACCCAGGGCAGAGTGTCTTTACCTCTGGGAAAACAATGGAAATGAGAAGTCTTTCCAAGTTGCTTGAATACCTGATACATTTTGAGGGAAAATGTGGGGGATATTTTCTCAGTCTCTTTGAGATTAGATGTCCTGATTTGCTTAGAGGTCCATAGAATTCTGGGGGACGCATTCTTCTGAAAATTGACAGTTTCTGTTACCCAGTTTTCAAAAGTTGTAGGAAAACTTCTTCCTTAATCATTGGTAAACTCAAATGACACAGATTCTTCCAGCTGGGTTTAATAATAGATAGGTCACAAAGAATGACTTTGCTCTTACTAACCAAAATGACATCAAAGTATAGCCATCTAAGTCTCCATAGACAGTTATTAGAGCTTTTTTTCAATGCTGTGGCACATGGAGAGAACTGACGGATAAGAGACAGAATCAAAATCATAATAACACCAACAGCATTAGCGGCAGCTGCTCTCTGCTGGACCTCTGCTATCAGCACTGTGCTAATCAGTTGATATGCATTATATGATTTAAATCCTCATAACAACACCATGAGATGGGGCTTACAACTGAGGAAAATGTGGTACCAAGAGGTGCTCTTTTTCAACTTCAGTGATACATATTTATATCAAATCAAGAATCTCCAACCTTTTCCTGATGAAAAGCAAACTGACGTATTATGATTGCCTACAGTAGGGATGGGGTAGAAAAAAAAGAAGTTATGAGAGATGGGGTAGAGAGGACTTTCTGAAAAGTAAAGTTATCCCCACATGTGCTTTTGGCGAGGCTTTCATCACTACTAGCCATGGACATGGCCTTGAGGTGGTGGTAGCTGACTAGAGGATGACTCCAGGTCTGTTGAATGGGGTTTCTGAGTTGTAAATTAATCATAGTCTTCTCCCTCCTGCCCTCCAGATTCTGAATCCATTGAGAAGTATACAGGTGTTATATAGGTGGCAAAATATCCACTTTCTTGATAGCAAAGCAGACTGGATAGCATGATTTGGACCTTTGGACAACTTAGTAGTTCTACCCATGCCCCCAGCTTAAACTCTAGGGGCTGGGCACAGGAGGGCAGCATGGAGAATCAGGCCTGGTCTCACACTTGTGAGACTAAAATATTGAGAGACAGATGGGGCAGAAAGAGGAGACCTCATGTGTGTCTTTAACTCATAACCTCACCCAACAGAGAATGTGAACACCCAGGGACCGGTGGTTGTCAAACTCTGGTCATTTCAACAACCAGATAAATCACTGTCTTATAGAAGGAGGGATTGAGAGGATAAGAGAGGGTCGAGTAAGGTTATTCCAGAACTCTTTCCTCTGTGGAATAGAATGGATGCTCCCTCTTCTCTACAGACATGTGAAAGTAGGTTACTGAACCTCCTGCCTCAACCCTCATCTCACCCCAACTCCCAAAAGGAACCTCTGCCATAAAGCCCCACTTGCTCAATTTTAATTTGCTTTCCTCTAAGGGATGCCATATGTGACAGGAATACCAAGATCCAGACTCAAATAGAAATAGATAAAGCAAGAACAGAAGCAAAATGCTTCAGGCAGATTCTCCACCACCAGTGAAAGAATAAATCCCCCTGGCATGACATAACACTGAAATGGGCTTCTCCTGCCCATTTCACTTTTGCTCCCCCTTCCTCTGGATTTTAAAGATTTCAGTCCATAAAGAGGAAGAGCATTTTCATAATGTTCTACTCTTGCATAAGTCCTATGGGAAAAGAGCCAAACGTTAAAAAGAAAAATGCTTGGGTTATGCCTGGAACACAGTTGGTCTACTCAAATTTGGTAAAAACTCTCTATTCCATTTTGAGATTTTCCTAGGCTTAAATTGAGATGTAGTTAACATTGTCTTTTATATATTTCTAAAAAGAAAACCAAAAAGCCCAAAAACACATAAAACAAATCGTGGAAGTGCATTGCCTCACAAAACTAAAATTTGACCAATCAGGGGAAAAAAGTCTGCATGTTGCTGCTCAAATATGGACATATGAAAATTGTATGTAAAAATGTAGAGAACACATAGCCCTTCAGGGGTGATGAAAATGTTTTAGACTGGAGAAAATCTAGATGACCTTGGGTGTGGTGATGATTTTTTAGATACAACACCAAAGGCATGATTCATGAAGGAAATAGTTATAAGCTGGATTTCATTAAAATTGAAAACTTCTGAGCCAGACCTGATAGTCTAGTGGTTAAAGTGCAGTGCTCTCACTGCTTCAGGGACCCAGGTTTTCTTCCTGGTCACAGAACCACACCACTCATCTGTCAGTTGCCATGCTGTGGTGGTGGCTCACACAGAAGAACTAGAAGGACCTACAACTAGGATATACAACAATGCACTGGGGCTTTGGGGAGAAAAAAAAAGAGGAAGACTCGCAACAGATGCTAACTCAGGGCGAATCTTTCCCCATTAAAAAAACAAAATAAAATAAAATAATTAAAAACTTCTTGGCTGTGAGTGACACTGTCAAGAGAATGACAAGACAAGTCATAGACTTGGAGAAAATATTTGCAAAAGACATATCTGATAAGGAACTATTATCTAAAATATATTAAGAACACTTAAAACTAACAATAAGAACAATAAGAAAACAATCTGATTTTAAAAATGAGCAAAAGATCTCAACAGACATCTAACTAAAGAAGATATACATACGGCAAATAAGTGTATGAAAAGATGCTCAACATCATTTGTCACTGGGGAAATGCAAGTTAAAACAACAATGAGATATCACTACAGATCTATTAGAATAGCCAAAATCCAGAACACTGACCAAACCAAATGCTGCAGAGGACGTGGAGCAACAGGAATTCTCATTCTTTACTAATGGGAATGTAAAATGATACAGCCACTTTGGAAGACAGTTTGATGGTTTCTTACAAAACTAAACATATTTTTACCATACAATCCTAATACCTCTTTGGTATTTACCCAAAGAAGCTGAAAATTTATGTCCACAGAAAAATCTGCACATGGATGTTTATAGCAACTTTATTCATAATTGTGAAAACTTGGAAGCAACCAAGATGTCCTTTAGTAAGTGAATGGTGTGGAAATAAAAGAAGACCAACCAAATGAGCGAAGCAAGGCTATTTATTCTGAACTTGCTGTAGCAAGGGAGTTGGCCACCATCACTTGCATTTTGGCAGAGATTCAAAGTAGGCAGAGTAGTGGGACAGCCTTATAGTGGGAAAAAAGAAAGCTTCAGGCGTGCCCTGACTAGAGGCTGTGGGCATGGAGAAGCTATAGAAAGGCTAACTAGAAGTGGGGTGTCCTCTATGATTGGTTAGGGGACATATTTGGCTTTTTCCTATTGGTCCTAAGTTAGAACTGGGGGCAAAAATTCGGAGGCTGTCACTTATTAATCAAGTCCTGGCCACTTTGGGCTGATTGTTACAGAAGTTATTGTTCAGCCTCCTGGATTGTTGCTGGAGAGAGCAATCTGGCTTCCTCAAGTCTGACTTTTATCAGGCTGACTTCCTGGGTTGTTTATTGTAGATAAAGAAGTTGGTTTCCTGGGCAGCTTATTGTAGATTGTGGGTAGAAGTTTTATTTTTATATATGGTCTGGCCATTGTCCATTTGTAGATGCACTCTCTCAGGGGATAAACTGTGGTACATCCAGACAGTGAAATATTATTCAACACTAAAAAGAAATGAGCTATCGAGCCATGAAAGGACATGGAAGAAACTTAAATGCATATTACTAAGTGAAAGAAGCCAATCTGAAAAAGCTACATATTGTATGATTCCAACAATATGATATTCTGGAAAAGGAAATCTATGGAGACAGCAAAAAAATCAGTGGTTGTCAAGGATTGGAGATGTTATGTTAATTAAACAAGAAAGCCATTAGACTGAGGTGGCTCTAACACTGCAGCAGTCTCTGTAAGCAAACCAAAATCTAAGCCTGTAAATGCCTCAAGGTCAAGAAATCAAAGCCTGAGGACAACCAATCACAAGCAGCCAACTAGGCTTTGAGCTGTAGCCAATCAATAATTTCCATTCTTTGTTTCACACCTTCTCTGTGTACGTCTTTCCCCTAGCTCCTGGCCAAGGAGGGCTCCTAACAACTTTTGGTTTGGCACTACCCAATTCAAATACATTTTTGTTCAGATAAACTCTTAAAATTTCTAATATACTTCAATTCATCTCTTAACCAAGGGAGGAAGGGTTGAATAGGTGGAGCACAGAGGATTGTTAGGGCATTGAAACTATTCTCTATGATACTCAAATGATGGATACATGTCATTATTTGTTTATTAAAACTCATAGAATATACAGGCCCAAGAGTGAACCCTAATGTAAACTATGAACCCTGGGCGATAATGATGTGTCAAGGTAGATTCATGGGTTGTAACAAATGTACCCTCTGGTGTGGGATGTTGATAACGGAACGGGCGGCAGTGCATGTGTGGAAATAAGGAGTACAGATGGGAACTCTGTACTTTCTGCTCAATTTTGCTGTGGACCTAAAGCTACTCTAAAAAATAAAGTCTATTTAAAAAGAAAAAAAAATGTTTTAGAACTAGATGGCGGTGTTGTTTGCACAACATTAAGAACGTACTAAATGCTACTGAATTGTATACTTTAAAATGGTTAATTATATATGTGTATATGTGAATTCTGCCGCAATTTTTAAGAAAGGACATATGCTAGAAACAAAACAAAGCATGTAGTGAGCATCCCATTTCTGCCCAAGCCAGCTCATTGCTGGAATCAGACATGTCCATGCCTGCCTGGAAACTGCGACCTGGCCAGCCTGAGGCCCCGAGGCCCCGCCTGGGAGAGGATCTGCTCTTATGGGAAGAGAAAAGAGGCGAGTTTGGGCCAGTAAGTCATGGGGGAGGGTAATTCAAAGAATAAATCTGTTTCTGAGCCCCACCTTTCCCTGGGGTAACCATATGTCCCCTTGTCCTCTAGGCCTACTGAGTTTCCGTTGTTTTAGCATCAAGCCCCAACTCTGACTGGACAGTAGGATGTCCTGTATGCTGCCAAATAGTGCTGGCAGTTCCAAAGGGTAGGGCTGCTCACACATCCTGGGGCCTCTTACCGCTTACACCAAAATTCTGCTCTGGTTTTTTTCTCATGCCAGCTCCAGCCAGCCCACTGCATCTCCATGCCACACTACTTCTTCCTAATAAATGTTCATCAAGTTTGCTGAAGGCTTTGTGATAATGGAATTCACCATTGAATGAGGAACACGGCTGGCCATCAGGCATCACTTTCCCTAA